>NW_022161779.1:0-172676 GCF_008728515.1 Papio anubis
CCGTTATATACTTTAAATAGGTGAATTGCATGGTATATGAATTGTATTTGAATAAGGCTGTTATTTTTTTTAAAAATCAGTCTGTCACTCCCTGAATCTAGGGTTCAATCTTTAACATCACAGATAGTGGAACAACTAGACATATGGGCATCCTGCTATAATGCAATTTAAAGTACCACTAAAATAGTCTTGCCAGAAAAAGTTTACTTGAATCTAATAAATCATTTAGATCTACATTTCAGGGGCTAGATGAATAAATCCTACCTCCATGAGGAAGCAATGAGACCACTCCAGAAGGTGGAAAATTCTACCAGACTGTTAGTAGAAGAGACTACTTTTCTAGCCTCCTCAACAAGTCACTGTCATGGGAGGATACGTGTGGACTGAAACTGTTCCAGATTGCACAAGACTTAAGAGATGTAACAAATTCAACGTGTGGGCTTTGATTGGATGCCATTTTGAACAAACCTCTAGAAAGAATATTTTTGTACAATTGGAAAATTCAGATACAGAACGGGTATTTTATGACATAAAGGAATTATTGTTAATTTCATTAGGGATTGTTGTTATATGTTCTTAATTTTTAGAGATGCCTACTGAAATCTTTAGAGAGTGAAAAACCATGATGTTTATGCTTTACCTTAAGAAACACAGAAAAAATATAGAGGAAGCAATTACGGCAAAATGTTAATCATTGTCAAGTCTAGGTGAGTATATGGGGGTTAATTTTACTATTTCCTCTCCTTTCCATAGGAAAATTCTCATAAAAACAAACAAACAAACAAACAAAAAACAAAACAAAACTGTAAGGCCAGGAAATTGTAAAATCTGTAAGAATAATCCAAAAGAATTATCCAAAGATTTCTCTAAGAGATGTTTGATTAAATACAGGAGTATAAGTACTTTTTAACAAAAATGAGGTCTATATAAAAGTAAGGTTGGCCAGACGTGGTGGCCCATGCCTGTAATCCCAGCATTTGGGGAGGCTGAGGAGGGCAGATTACTTGAGGCCAGGAGTCTAAGACCAGCCTCGCCAACATGGGGAAATCCTGTCTCTTCCAAAAATATAAAAATTTGCTGGGTGCGGTGGCACGTGCCTGTAATCCCAGCTACTCAGGAGGCTGAGGCACAAGAATCACTTGAATCTGGGAGGCGAAGGTTGCGGTGAGCAGAGATTGTGCCACTGTACTTCAGCCTGGGTGACAGAGCAAGACTCTGTCTCAAAAAAAAAAAAAAAAAAAGAAAGAAAAAGAAAGAAAGAAAGAAAAGACAACTCAAATATTATAGAATTTCGTATTACATTTCATTTCATAGAACATTATTCTTTCTAAAATGAAAGGAATTTAATATATATGTAACTAAATAATTTTTATATTAATGTATGTAAAACTTTTCATGCACATAAATTCACAAATCAGAAAAAACCTGTTGTTACATTGTCATTTCTACATTGAGATTACAGAATAAGGCAATTTTAGCCATATATAAAATTTAGAAGTATTATATTCATGAAATCCCGACAGAGGTCAACAGACAACAGTAGGGAAAAAGGAACTTGTTCTGAATTTTCTGATATACTGATCTAGGGTTCCACAGTTCAGTTGCCTCTCTTGTCTTGTCCACTCAAAGATCTCTGTCTCATTTATAATATTTCTTATCATACGATAATCTGGGGAAGCAGAGGTCCATAGTCAGATTCTCTTAACAGGGTCAGCAGCAAATCATAATTGAATGGCTATTCGACCCTACTTCTGCTCAAGCCATTATTAGCTACACTCAAAAAAGGTTTACTGTGAAGCTAGTGAAGGTTACTTAAAGTTGTACAAGCCCCTTCGAAGGCCCAGGGAAAAGCCCTAGCTAGTTCACATAGCCATATACTTTCATAAAATTTTAAAAAGTAAATCTTTAAAACTCAATTAGCTCAGAACTTTGTACTCTAACTTCCCAGCAAATCTCTCCCCATGTTGGATGTTGGGCGAATAGCCATAGGCATTTCTGGAAGTTAGATAAAGGAAAGTTAAGTTGGGATATATTGAGTTTAGTAGGATAATTTAAGTGTCTCATAGTCACTTCCATGTAGATTTAGATTATTGCAGTCTGGCTGATAAAAGAATCGATTCCTGGAACATGGCTACTGCCAACTGTGCCAACTCATCTGCTGTCCAGGCACAAAAGTACATGGCTAGAGGTCCCATCACAAAGTGAATGTGTCCTATAGCTTCTGGCACCAATGTAGTATGTCAACAGTGGAGGAGAAACAACGCCCAAAGTGCGATGGAGTAACTGGGATGATGGACGTTGCTACAGAGAACAATATGAAGAGCATGCAAGTGGACTAAGTACTCCAACCTGAAGACAAAGAGTCAGACCAGGTAAAACCATAACCCAACTGTATGGTCTTCACCAGACACATACTTTAAAAATAAGGACATGGAAAGGTTGAAAGTAGAAAGAGAACCATATTGAGCCCAAACTACCGTGTGGAAAATTCTTCTAATCATCAGAACTATAAAAAATTATAAATAGCAGATTTAGTTCCTCGTCAAAATGAAGGTTTTTTTTTTTTTCAAGTATATACTTGATAATGCTGGGTAAACAGTTTTAAATACATGGGTTTTTCTGATAGGCATCTCACATTATAGACTTTATCATAATTCCTGTGTTTGTGGATCATAAATAGTAGCAGTGTTACAAACAGAGAGTATGTTCGTGTGTAACAGTGTATGTTTTAAGCATCCTCACAAACAAAAATTTAAAAAAAACAAATTTTGATCAGCATGCTATAGGAAAGATTGAATTTTTTTCTATTCTCTCCATGTAAGTTGATACTATAAAATCAATGTCACATGAAAAAATTTGCAGCCAAAAATGGGGAAGATGGGTGGTGTAAAGATGGGTTAGGCAGTTAATGAAAATTTTATGCTTTTTAAGGATTTTGTGATGTTTTGCTGTTTGTCAGCTTTTCAAAATATGTATTTTGCTATCATTTCTTTTCTTATCAAACGAAATACTCAACTTTTCCAAAGAAGACATACATGGCTGGGCACGGTGGCTCACGCTTGTAATCCCAGCACTTTTGGAGGCCAAAACAGGCGGATCACTTGAGGTCAGGAGTTCGAGACCAGCCTGGACAACATGGTGAAAGCCTGTCTCTACTAAAAATACAAAAATTAGCCTGGCGTAGTGGCATGTGCCTGTAATCCCAGCTACCGAGGAGGCTGAGGCAGGAAAATTCTTGAACCCAGGAGGTGGAAGTTGCAGTTAGCTGTGATTGTGCCATTGCACTCTAGCCTGGGTGAAGAAGTGAGACTCCATCACACACATGCACACACACACACAAAGAAGACATACAAATGGCCAACAGGTATAAGAAAAGGTGCTCAACATCACTAATTATTAGGGAAGCCAAATCAAAACCACAATGAGATATCACCTCATACCTTATAGGATGGCTATTATTAAAAAATCAAAAGATAACAAGTGTTGTAGTGGATATGGAGAAAAGGGAACTCTGATACATTGTTGATAGGGATGTGAATTGGCACAACCACTATGGTAAACTGTATGAAGTTTCCCAAAATAATTAAAAATAGAACTACTGTACAATCCAGGAATCCCATTCTAGGGATATGCCCAAAGAAAATAAAACCACTATATCAGTCTGGGCATTGTGGCTCACACTTGTAATTCCAGCACTTTGGGAGGCCGAGGCAGGCAGATCACCTGAGGTCAGGAGTTTGAGATCAGCCTGGCCAATATGGTGAATCCCTGTCTCTACTAAAAATACAGGGCTGGGTGTGGTGGCTCACAACCTGTAATCTCAGCACTTTGGGAGGCCGAGGTGGGTGAATCATGAGGTCAGGAATTCGAGACCAGGCTGGCCAACATAGTGAAACTCCACCTCTACTAAAAATACAAAAAATTATCTGGGCATGGTGGCAGGTGCCTATAATCCCAGCTACTTGGGAGGCTGAGGCAGGAGAATTGCTTGAACCCAGGAAGTGGAAGTTGCAGTGAGCTGAGATCATGCCACTGCACTCCAGCCCGGGTGACAGTGTGAGATTTTGTCTCAAAAAAAAAAAAAAAAAATTAGCTGGGTGTGGTGGTGCACACCTGTAATCTCGGCTACTTGGGAGGCTGAGGCAGGGGAATTGCTTGAACTTGGGAGGCTGAGATTACAGGGAGCCGAGATCGTGCCACTGTACTCCAGCCTGGGCGACAGAGCAAGACTCTGTCTCAAACAAACAAACAAATCACGATATCAAAGAGATATCTGCACTCCAACACTCATTGCAGTACTATTCATAATTGCCAAGACATGGAAACGAGCTAAGTGTCCATCAATGGATGAATGGATAGCTAAAGGAAATGTGGCATATATGCACAATGGAATAATATTCACCCTTAAAAAGGCAAAAAATTCTGTCATTTATGACAACACAGATGAACCTAGAGGATGTTGTGTTTCCCACCTTCGGAGCCTTTGCACAAGCTCTTCCCTCTGACTGGAAATCTCTTTCACAGGCTCTTTGCCCGACTGGCATCTCTACCTTCAGGTCTCAGCTAAAATGATACCACTAAAAAAGACCTTCCCTATTCCCACCTTAAAGTCATTTTTTTTCTAGTCTCTATCACATCACCCTATTTTCTTTACTTATCATGATCTATAGTTACATTTTATATCTAAGCACTTCAGTAAGCATCTCTAAGGTATAAAGACATTTTCTTATATCCTGTCAAAGAACAAGACCACTATTCAACATCTGAAACACAAAGCACAAAGCTGTATTTATCACTTACTTAAGTAAATGAGTGGGATGCTGGTCAGGGACAATCTATCTGTGTAGAACTGATTGACGACCTTGTATTGGGTTTTTAAAAAGAGTATAATTCCGAGATCGGTGCATTTTTAGAAGTGGCATTAGGTTTTCATCAGCTGTAGAAGCAAGGTTACTCAGATGAGCCTGTTTCTGATGGCTTGGCATTCAGAAACATGTTCATTGGAATCAGTCTCAATGGACTGACTTTCAGAAGCAAGAGATTCACAAATGGATTAAATTGCCAATTGGACCAAGGCAAATTGTCATTGATTGATTAAATAGATTTAAAACCAATTCTGTGTAAATTAGTGCAACCTCTATGGAAAACAGTATGCAGATTTCTCAAAGAACTAAAAACAGAGCCACTATTTGACCCAGCAATCTCACTGTTGGGTATTTACCCAAAGGAAAATATCATTATATCAAAAAGATACCTGTGCTCATATATTTATCACAGCACTATTCACAATAGCAAAGACATGAAATCAACCTAGGTGCTCGTCAATAGAGGATTGGATAAAGAAAATGTGGTATACATACACAATGGAATACTATTCCCTCATAAAAAAAGAATGAAATTCTGTCATTTGCAGTGATGTGGATGGAACTGGAGGCCTTTATCTTAAGTGAAACAACTCAGACACAGAAAGACAAATAGCGCATGTTTTCACCTGTAAGTGGGAGGTAAGTAATGTGTGCATATAAAAGCAGAATGTGAAATGATGGACAATGTGGATTTGGGGGTCTGGGAAGGTGGGAAGATGGGTGGGAGGTTGCTTGGTAGGTACAATGTGTGTTGCTCCAGTGATGGATGCACTGAAGGCCTTGACTTCACCACAATACAATATATCGATGTAGAAAATTGCATGTATACCTTATGAATATATACTATATATATGCACACACATAGACACACAGATACATATATATGCTTATGTATGTGTATATGTATATATAAACAGTAGTTTTTTGGTAGTTATTTGTTACCGTGATTACAGAACTATAATTTGTTGACTAAGCAGGTTAAAAAGCAGTTGCAGTGGCCACTGTTACAATAGCTTCAGTACAATCAGTCTTTTCCTAGAAATGTCAGGACTTTTTCTATTCTCTACCATTATCATACAATACAATTAATAATTCCTTCATATCATCTAATACAGTACTATATAAAATGTAATCCATTCAGTGGTTCTGGTCATAAACCATTATCTGTCTGTGAATAAGTGTATAAAGAAACTGAAAATAGTCATTTATAAGTAAGTACAACAATTTCGCAGGATAATTTTATGCCTATTGACTCCCACAATAGTAAAAACAATGACTCTTGTTTGTTGTGCATCTTTTATTTACTTCATTTTTCTACTAATTAATTTTTATTTTATTTCACAAATGTAATTTTCTTCAATGGACTGGGGAAAAACTGTTCCTTCACCACAGGTAGAGAAACACTGACCTAATACCCACTGCATATTGAAATTTTCCCAATTATTCCCAGTAATGTTATTTTTAGTTGGTTTGCTCACACCATTTGATTATTATCTCTCTTAAATTCTTGTACGCTAGAACAGTCTTCTCACGCCATTGACTTGTAAAGAAACCAGGCAAAGGAGGATATCGAATGTTTCCAACATAAAGAAAGGATAAATATTTGAGATGATAGATACGCTAATTACCATAATCTGTTCACTATGAATTATTTTTATCAAAACATCACTATATACCCCATGAATATGTGGAATTATTATTTTCTAATAATTTTTTTTTTTTTTAAAGAAACCAGGTCAATTGTCTTATGAAGCTACCTTCTCCTTAACAACCCCATTCTGGTTCATTTGATTGCTTTCTCAATATTTTTTCCCAGTCTGTGGCTTGCTTTTTCATTTTCTTTTCTCTTGAAAAACAGATTTTAATTTTGATAAAGTCCAATTTATTGATTTTTGTCTTTTATAGTTTGTGATTTTTGCATTTTATTTAAGATAGCCATAAGCCAAAAAAAAAAAAAAAAAAATCCTCCAACCTCACACCATATACTAATACTAACTCAAAATGAATAATGGATCTAAATGTAAAAGCTAAAACTATAAAAAAAATCCAGAAGAAAACATAAGAAAAAAACTTGGCCTGGTATTTGGCAAAGATTTCCCCAGGTTATTTGGATGAACTGCCAGGATTGAGAACAACTCATTCATTTCTGATAGCAACCCAGGTCAATGTGACTTAAGAGGAAGTTTCTTAAGCTTCAGTGTTTCTTCAATGTTAATGTATATGTTACTGCTGGAGGGTCTTGATGAGTCATTCAGGTTCCTGGTGTTTTGAATAAGGATTGGACAAAACACACAAACACAGCAAAAAAAAAAAAAAAAAAAAAAAAAAATCAGATGAACGAAAGAAGCAACAAAAGCACAGATGAATTGAAAGGAATGTACACTTCACAGACTGGGAGTGGCTTGAGCAAGCAGCTCAAGAGCACTTGTTGCAAAATCTTCTGGGGTTTAATTACTCTTTAGAGATTTCTTATTGGTTCCACCCTATGTAAATGAAGACATGGCCCACAACCAATCAGAGGCTGAAGTGGATTTATGCCCTATGAAGATGAAGACTTGGCCTGCGACCAATCAGAGGCTGAAATGAAGGTTCCCTGTCTCCAGACCCTATTCTCTTGACTCATATATACATATCACCTGTTTTTCTAAAACAAAGCAAAACAAAACAAAACAAAACAATTTAGTAAGTCTTGGAATTGCCTTACTGCTGGTCTTTGTTTTTGTTTTTGTTTTTGTTTTTTCCCCTCTGTTGTCCAGACTGGAGTGCAGTGGTGCAAGCTCAGCTCACGGCAACCTCCACCTCCCAGTTCAAGTGATTCTCATGCCTAAGCCTCCCGAGTAGCTGGGACTGTAGATGCGTGCCACCATGCCCAGCTAATTTTTATATGTTTTTGTAGAGACGGGGCTTTTTCCATGTTTCCCAGGCTGGTTCCAAACTCCTGGCCTTAAGTGATCTGCCTGCCTCAGCCTCCCAAAGTGCTGAGAGTAGAGGGGTGAGCCACCCCCGCCAAGACTCCTCTTGTCTTTTTGTTATGTGAAGACATCATTTAAACTTTAAGCCACTTTTAGGCGGGTGTACAACACTCATCTGTAAGCATCTTAACAGTCATGTTTTTATAATCTCATTTTTAATGTCTACGAATAGCTCACTGAGTGGGTGTATCATACTTGTTTCTAAGAAAAGAATCATTTTCCTTCGTAGACTTCTATGAGGGACTTTACTGAATCAAAGAGTATAATACTTTTATGATTTCTTGTTTACATTGCCAAATTCCTTTCCAAAGAGTTTGTATCAAAAACTGCCCACTCTCTGGATATGAAACATAAATTAATTTAGGCTAAAATATCTAATTAAAAAGGAAAATAAAACCATTTATTCATAAATAACATGTGTGGGAGACTAGAATACACCACCACAAATATGCCTCTAGCATAAGGATTGTTGAACTAAAGGTAATTAAGAAACAGTAGGTGCAGGAAAGCTTTCTATCGTCCCTGTATTTCTGTAGAAGCAGAACACACGTTGATAAAGACAAAAGGTATCACCCCATGCTCCACACACATACACTTTCTCCCGGAGAGAACGAAAGTTAACCATTGAAAACAACTGTAGACCTTTATGGGTCTGGAGACAGCATCAGAGAGCTCTTCATTAACAAGCTTTACTAACTGGCCTTTTTATTTGCCTTCCCACAAGTTGCCGTCCCTAGAGACTCAAAGTCCTTTCCCTATGTCTTGTCACTTCTCCAAAAATTTGCCATTCTTTGTTGAAAATGGTATATAGGCTGGAATTCAAAGCTAGTTCTTTGAGAACCACTAATTCCTGGGTCTCTCCCAAGTATATATGAAATGTACATGTTAATAAACATCTGTTTGCTTTTCTCTTGTTATTTATTTATTTATTTATTTTGACATGAAGTCTTGCTCTTTTGCCCAGGCAGGCTGGAGTGCTGTGGCGTGATCTGTGTTCACTGCAACCTCCGCCTCCTGGGTTGAAGCGGTTCTCCTGCCTCAGCTTCCCAAGTAGCTGGGATTACAGGCACACGCCACCACGTCTGGCTAATTTTTGTATTTTTAGTAGAGATGGGGTTTCACCATGTTGATCAGGCTGGTCTCGAACTCCTGATCTCAGGTGATCCACCTGCCCCAGCCTCCCAAAGTGCTGGGATTACGGGCGTGATTCACTGCATCCGGCCGTAATCAATCTGTCTTTTGTTACAGGGGTCCATTCCATTTATGAGAGTTGAGTAAAAAATTATTTTTCTTTTCCTACACATGATTGTGTATGTAGAAAAGCCAACAGAGTCTAGTTGGTTTTTTTTGTTTGTTTGTTTTGTTTTGAGACGGAGTCTCACTCTGTCACCCAGGCTGGAATGCAGTGGCGTGATCTCGGCTCACTGCACGCTCTGCCTCCCAGGTTCAAGCAATTCTCCTGCCTCAGCCTCCCAAGTAGCTGGGACTACAGGTGCCCACCACCATGCCTGGCTACTTTTTTGTGTTTTTAGTGGAGACGGGGTTTCACCATGTTGGCCAGCATGGTCTTGAGCTCCTGACCTTGTGATCTACCCTCTTCAGTCTCCCAAAGTGCTGGGATTACAGGCGTGAGCCACCGCGCCTGGCCTAGAGTCTAGTTTTTTAATGGAATAAGTGAATTTAGCAAAATTGCAGAATACAAAATAAATACCTAAAACTTTCCTATATTTCTATAGACAGTCAGCCATTTGTATCCATGGGATCTGCACGCACAGATTAAACCACGCATAGATTGAAAATCTTCAGAAACAAAATTCTACAACGTTCCAAAAGCAGAACTGGAATTTGTCATGTGCTGAGTACTATGCTGAATCACGCAAATGAAGTGATTTATAGGCATTGTATTCTGTATTATAAGTAACCTAGAGATGATTTAAAGTATACAGGAGGATGTGAGTTGGTTATATGCAAATACTATGTCATTTTATATAAAGGACTTTAACATCCATGAATTTTGGTATCTGTAGGGGATGGGGGTGGTCTGGAACCAATCTCAAATGGATACTGAAGTATGACTATACTTGTAACAATTGGAAGATAAAGAATTTTAAAAATACAATTTATAGGAGCCTTAAAAAACATCAAATGGGCCGGGCACAGTGGTTGGTGCCTGTAATCCCAGCACTTTGGGAGGCTAAGGTGGGTGGATCACTTGAGGTCAGGAGTTTGAGACTAGCCTGGCCAACATGGTGAAAACCCATCTCTACTAAAAATACAAAAATTAGCCAGGTGTGGTGGTGCATGCCTGTAATTCCAGCTACTTGGGAGGCTGAGGCTGGGGAATCACTTGAACCCAAGAGGCTGAGGTTGCAGTGAGCCGAGATGGTGCCAGTGCACTCCAGCCTGGGCGACAGAGTGAGGCTCTGTCTCAAAACAAAACAAAGCAAAAACCCAAAACCACCCAACCAAACAAAAAAAATTCAAATGTCCAGGGATATATCTAACAAAACGTGCAAGATCCTTATGCTGAAACTGTAATGTATCGTTGAAATTTTAAAAGACTTTAATAAATGGAGAGAAAGGGAATGTTCATATATTGGAAGACTCAACATTGTTAAGATTTCCATTCTCACATTGACCTATGGATTCCACACAACCCTAATCAAAATCCCCGCAAAGTCTTTTTAAGAAATTGACAAGCTGATTCTTAAATTTGCATATGAAAATGCAAAGGAATTGAAGAGCCAAAACCATTTTGAAAAAGAATAGGGTTGGATTTCTTATACCACTTGAGTCTGAAAGTTACTGTGAAGTTATGTAAAGTATGTAATAAAGATGAATATCAATGGAGCAGAATAAAGAATCCAGCAATAGGCCCAAGGTGCCAAGTCCATTCAATAGAGAAGGAAAGTCATTTTTGTTTGTTTGTTTGTTTGTTTGAGACGGAGTTTCACTCCTCATCCAGGCTGGAGTGCAATGGTGCAGTCTCAGTTCACTGCAGCCTCCACCTCCCAGGTTCAAGTGATTTTCCTGCCTCAGCCTCCCGAGTAGCTGGGACTACAGGCGCATGCCGCTACGCCCGGCTAATTTTTTGTATTTTAGTAGAGACGGGGTTTCACTGTGTTGCCCAGGCTGGTCACAAACTCCTGAGCTCAGGCAATCTACCCCTCTTGGCCTCCCAAAGTGCTGGAATTACAGGTGTGAGCCACCGCGCCTGGCCAGGAAAGTCATTTTAACAAATGGTACTGAAGATTTAATTTTTCGATACTGAATATAAACAAATTTTGATAGTCACTCGTTCCATATACAAAAAATAATTCAAGATGGATAATAGGCCACACAAAAGCTGAAATCATAAAGCTTTTAGAATTTCACTATTCCTATAGTAGCTGCCATCCACATGTGGGCTATGGAGCACTTGAAATGTGGTTAATCCAAATTGAGACCGGTTGAATTTCAAAGACTCAGTATGAAAGAAAAATAATGCAAAAATCTGATTAATCTTTTTTTTTTTTTTTTTTTTGAGATGGAGTGCAGTGGTGCCATCTCGGCTCACTGCAAGCTCTGCGTCCCCGGGTTCACACCATTCTCCTGCCTCAGCCTCCCAAGTAGCTGGGACTACAGGTGCCCACCACCACGCCCAGCTACTTTTTTGTATTTTTCGTAGAGACAGGGTTTCACTGTGTTAGCCAGGATGGTCTCAATCTCCTGACCTCGTGATCTACCAGCCTCAGCCTCCCAAAGTGCTGGGATTACAGGTGTGAGCCACTGTGCCTAGCCTGATTAATCATTTTTTGTATTGATTACATATTGAAATGATAATATGTTGGAAATACTTGGTTTAATTAAAGTCAATTTCAGTCTTTTTTGTTTTTTTAAATAATGGGGCTACTAGGACATTTTAAATTATGTATGTTGAATCTATAGGCAATGACACCCCAACAGCAATGAGCATGTCTAAGGCAGAAATCTTGGTTTCTAACACCATCCTTTAATAAAAGGAATCAAGGCTCCTTGGAGAGGCAGGTGATTGTAAGACTGGGGCAGAAGATATACAAGACAACCCTGCAACATCTTGTAGTGCCTGAAAGTAAGAAAGTGTTCAAAACAAATCTACATTGATGAAGGCATGAAAGCCAACTGAAAGAGCTCCCAATGGTCAAAATTGGAAAGATTCGAGGGAGAAATGACTGCCGTAAGATAACCAGTAGTGTTTGCCACATTGGGTAATAACGTGGATTATGTTTCAGATAGAACTTCTCCTTTCACCTGCCCTCCCCTGGCCACTTGCTATCTGAACATTTATTGAGTACCCATTATGTGTTAGTGCTGAGAATATGATGGTGAACAAAATGTGGTTCTTGGCCTCAGGAGTCATGGTGCTCTGATTAGGTGCTCTGGAGGAGAGAGGGGTTGTTAACATAAGGAGGCAGGAAAGATTCAAGAAGTGAGGGAGTTAGGGGTAAGTATGTCCAAGGCCGTGAAAAAGGGATTATTTGGGTATTATTGAGGCTTTAGGGCCTTTAAAATCAGAAACCAAACCACCTTTCCCCAGCATGCACATATATATATAAAAGATAGTCCTGAGGTGGTAATGATACTGATGGGCTGGGGTAGGTCCGCAAACACTAGTGGGACCTTGACCTCAACCAGTATCCAGGCTTTTGACACCATCGCAAGAAGAAATTCAGGGATGAATCAGAAAATAGTGAAAGGATGAAGATTTATTGCAAAGAGAAAAGTATACACTCAAGAAAGGGGAATACAGGTGTACTCAAGAGAGAGTTGCATGCAAGGTTTGCGGGTGCTATTTTTATGGGTTTCTGTAACCAATGGGTGAAATATTCATGAAGATTCCTGGAGAAAGTTGAAGATTTCTCAAAACTGGTGCCACCCACTTTTACACTGAATTATGGGTGTTCGTGAACTGTCATGGTGCTGGTGGGCATGTGATTGAGTGTGTTAGTAAGCATATAATGAGGTTCTAGGAGAAACCTACGTCAAATCCAGTGTCATGTTGGGTTCAGTCAGTCTTAGCCATCTTGGTCCACACCCTGTTTCTCAGGGTCTTAGCCCATGGCCTCTGCAGCTATTTCAACAGTTTCCTTTTGCTAGTCATGTGATCGTTGCCTGGAATTTTCTAATCTCCTACGACCACCTTATATTATTCCTCTCTCAATAGTATAACTCTGACTACAAAATTAAGATCTAATCATCTATGGTATTCATAGACATTATCTTTAAACTAATTCCACAGGCAAAAGGCTAATTGCAGGAGTTTTGTAGCTTTTTGTTGGTATATGGAACTCTATATGCTGTATGTTTTTATGGAGGCTGACTGGAATTTGCCGTATTGTTTCTGAGGCTGTCCTTTACACTTGAAAAATTTGTTATGACCATTTATATCAAGATTAAGGAAGCCAAGGTAATGGAAATAGGCCAACACTTGGTGAATTATTGGAAAGTTTATATAGGCAGCTACATACATAAGATCAGCCATCCTTGGAAATCTCACTGATTGAAGTCATTTCATTTACTCTCTCCCCAATAATAATGAAGATTCTACAATTGAAACAGGAGTAAATATGTAATGTATTGTTTATTGATATTAAAATACATGAGATAATATTATTTGTATTTCCAGACTTTAAGGCCATCCTCTGTATCTCCACCCCTGACCACTCCCTTGACCACATACATATCCAGTTACCTAGTGCACTGGATGACCGGCAAGCATCTCAAGTCTCAAATGCAACTACTGAAGCTCTTCCTTCCCTCGCTTCATGCTGCATCACAAGAAGATGTAAGCCAATTATCCATGAGGCAGAGGGTCCTATGTGACTGCACCCTCATATCCCACAACCTATTCACTGATATTCTGCTTGTCCAATCCATCTCCCTCCTCTCAGTCTCCCCTCCGCCCTAGTTCAGGCTGCCATCATTTATTCATTTATTTGTTCAGTAAGTATTTCTTGAGCACATACCACGTGCCATTCATATTCTATGCTTCAAATAGAATAAACAGTGAACAAAACACTCAGTGAGCATCACTGAACAAAACTGACACAAAACCTTCCTTCAAAGAGTTTGCATTCAGGTGGAAAGGGAAATAAAAACAGATATAAGCAAAATATATATTACTAGAAAGTTATGGATGTGTAGGAGAAAAAATAAAGTAGAGAAGAAGGACATGACATTTAGGGTGGGGTGGAAAGGTCTCAATAAGGAGGTGACTTTTGTGTAAAGACTTGAGAAGGAAATGAGGGGGCTAGCCTTGTGTATCTGGGGGAAGCCCTGGGGTGAGATTGTGCCTGGCCTGTTCTAGGCATGGTAAAGGGGCCAGTGGGAATGGAGTAAAACAAGCAAGAAGGAAAGAAGTAGAGAGGGATGGAATGAAGTCAGAGAGCTAATAAAGACAAGACGCCTGACATCATTTTCTCGGTGAATGGGAAGCAAAGCCATCAACTGAGAATTGAAGTAATGTTCCTGTAAACCATTTAGTACCTTTGCCTTTTTTGTTTGTTTTGGTTTTCTTAGTACCTTTGCCTTTTGAGGCACATTTTTATACCTGTTTGTTGGAGATTCACCTAGGGATAGAAATGTTGGATTGTATAGGATGTAAATGGAATCAAATAGATTTTTTAGGATTAAATTTTCTCTGATTGTAGAAGTAGGAAATACAAAAATGTTTAAAGAAGTAAATATCACCTGTAACCTCCTTTCCCAAAAATAAGTACGTTTTATAAGTATACTTTAATATATTTTATTTAAATATATTAATTTTTCAATGTGATTAATGCCAAGAGGAGGGTATAAGCCAATTTTATGTATAGCTTGATTACAATTATAAAAATGTGCTTAGAGAAAAAAGGATCAGAAAGGAGCCTAACAATAAGCTAACAGGTTATGTTAGTAAAAACATATGTGACTTCTTTTCTCTATTTCTAAAAATGTCTGCAATCTTATAATATTCTTAATGAGAAAAATTAATTTTACAAGCTTTTTAAAAATAGCTTTTTTTGTTTTTAAACAAAGATATTTATTTTGGAAATCCTCAAAGGAGACTTCTAGAATTACCATACAGCTCCATTGACCTAGCTTTTGCCAGAATAATAATTCTTTTTGTCATTCATTGTGACATTGTACACCACTTTATAGGACTGGATTTACATAGAAAATACTATTGAAATAACAGAAGGTACCTATTACTGCCTGGATATTCTGCCAACATTTAGGAAATACTGCCACCAGGTGGATGGTAGGAATATAGCTTTTGTCCCTTGATTTCATGTATCCTTCCTGTTGCCTTAATTCTGTACAGAAAGTCAGAACAGACAAAATTGACTCTGTGTGTGTGTGTGTGTGTGTGTAAACACTGCTTCAGTTGAACCAGGAGGGTAAGCTCAGACAGTTGCTTATGTATGTGTGAACCAAGGAGGAAAGATGAAATCCCAACTGAAGTGGAAATCTTGGACAGACTGGATTTCACATCCAGCAGACTGAGTAATGCATCCTGATTCTAATTTTAGGGTCTATACTAAAGAAATAATTATGGATACTCTAAGATTTAACACTGATGCTGCAAAGACTTAACACTGGTGTTTACTGCAGTGTTTTTTTTTTTTTTTTTTAACAAGTGAAACGAGAATCTAAATATCTTGTGATTGAGGATTAATTGAATAAATAATGATACATCTCTGCAATTAACTACTCTTTGACCATTAAAATGAGGTTTAAAAATATGTAATGACAATGAATGATGTTTATGATATAATTTTGAGTGAAAAATGGAGATAACAAAGTAGTATATGCCACACACAGCTAAAAAACTACAAAGGTACACATAAAAATATTAGCAATGACATTAGTAATTAACACATATTCAGTGCTTACTATGTGTCAGAGAAATTAAAATACATAACTTGGACCGGCCTTGTCCTCCCTTCTCTAATATAGTCCTTCTAGTGCTTCCCACTGCTTTTATATCTAGTTTCTCTTGGGCTCTAGACCCTTTGGAAAATCTTGTTGAGCATATGGGCCCCAAAGGGACATTTAAAAATACATAATATGAAATACAAAGCATTAAACAGGAAACCAATTACATTGAAACATAGTTATTAAAATATCAAAAAATCAAATTTGTGATATCGTTTTATATATACACATACATACTTTTTAAATTATTATTATACTTTAAGTTCTAGGGTGGATGTGCACAATGTGCAGATTTATTTACATGTGCCAGCTTGGTTTGCCGCACCCATCAACTCATCATTTACATTAGGTATTTCTAATGCTGTCCCTCCCCCAAACCCCCACCCCGCAACAGGCCCCGGTGTGTGATGTTCCCCGCCCTGTGTCCAAGTGTTCTTATTGTTCAATTCCCACCTATGAGTGAGAATATGCAGTCTTTGGTTTTCTGTCCTTGTGATATTTTGCTAAGAATGATGGTTTCTAGCTTCATCCATGTCCCTGCAAAGGACATGAACTCGTCCTTTTTTTATGGCTGCATAGTATTCTGTGGTGTATATGTGCCACATTTTCTTAATCCAGTCTATCATTGATGGACATCTGGGTTAGTTCCAAGTCTTTGCTATTGTGAACAGTGCCACAATAAACATACATGTGCATGTGTCTTTATAGTAGCATGATGTATAATCCTTTGGGTATATACCCCGTAATGGGATTGCTGGGTCAAATGATATTTCTGGTTCTAGATCCTTCAGGAATTGCCACACTCTTCCACAATGGTTGAACTAATTTACACTCCCACCAGCAGTGTAAAAGCGTTCCTATTTCTCCACATCCTCTCCGGTATCTGTTGTTTCGTGACTTTTTAATGATTGCCATTCTAACACGCATGAGATGGTATCTCATTGTGGTTTTGATTTGCATTTCTCTGATGACCAGTGATGATGAGCATTTTTCCATGTGTCTGTTGGCTGCATAAATGTCTTTTTTTGAGACGTGTCTGTTCATATCCTTTGCCCACTTTTTGATGGGGTTGGTTTTTTTCTTGTAAATTTGTTTAAGTTCTTTGTAGATTCTGGATATTAGCCCTTTGTCAGATGAGTAGATTGCAAAAATTTTCTCCCGTTCTGTAGGTTACCTGTTCACTCTGAATACACATACATACTTCTTCATTAATTCATTAAATAACAAGCTGTAGTACAAGGTCTAATAATTTCTGAATATATTCATAAATGATATTTGCAGATAATTGCAATAATCATTATATATAAAAACATGTGCAGAGGCTCACGTCTGTAATCCCAACACTTTGAGAGGCCGAAGCAGGTGGTTCACTTAAGGTCAGGAGTTTGAGACCAGTCTGTCCAACATGGGAAAACCCCATCTCTACTAAAAATACAAAAAAAATTAGGCGGGCGCCTGTAATCCCAGCTACTCCGGAGGCTGAGGCATGATAATCGCTTGAATCCAGGAGGTAGAGGTTGCAGTGAGCCGAGATCGCGCCACTGCACTCTAGCCTGGGCGACAGAGCAAGACTCCATCTCAAAAAAAAAAAAAAAAAGTGATATTCATTGGTGACAAAGTCACAGGTACTGCTAAATACAACGGTGTTTTGTTGTCTATATTCATGACTGAAATGTTAAATTGCAGCTAATGCTCAGAGAAAATAAAGATGTATTTTTTTCCCCATCCACTGGATGGAGTTTAAGAATCTATGCTTTCCAGAGCATGCTCCAGCCAGCTGTCACACTATGTCATTCCTTTTTCAAACTCCTTAAATGGCTTTCTGTGTCACTTAAGTCAAAATCCTTACCCCAAGCAGATTTGGTCTGAAGTTCCCTTTCTGATTTCACTTCCTGCCATTTCCCACTAGTCTCGCCCTCTCTCCCTGCCATCCAGTCACACTGGCTTCCTTCCAGTGTTCCAGCTTGAACACAAGCCAACCACAGGCCTGACTCAGGGCCTTTACTCTTGCCATTATCTATGCTAGGATGTTTTCCCCTTAGATATTGGTAGGGCTTGCTCTCTTATATCGGGGTCAACAATCATTTTGCATAAAGAGCCAGATGGTAAATATTTTAGGCTTTGTGGGCCATATGGTCTCAAATCTACTGTGATAATGCAAGAGCAGCCATGGAGAATAAATAAATAAGTGTGGATGTGTCCCAATAAAACTTTATTTTTGGATGCTGAAATTTGAATTGCACATAATTTTCACATGTCAAAAAGTATTATTCTCTAAAAAATTTTTTTGTTAACTATTTTTAAAATATAAAAACTATTCGTAGCTCTCAAGCCGTACAAAAACAGGTGTGCAGTCAAATTTGGCCACTGTTCAGAGTTTGCTGAACCCTGCCTTACATCGTTCAGGTCTTTGTTCAAATGTCATCTGTTTGGAAAGGTCTGCTTTGGCCACTTCCTCCCAAAAGCCATTCCCTTCTCTTCTATTACTTTACCTGGCTTTATTTTTCCTCACTGAACTTCTCGGACCCTAACATATTATATTTTTATTTGTTCATTTTCTGTATTCTTTCTAGAATATAAGTACCATGAGGCAGGGCCTTAGTCATTTTCCTTGCTGCTGTACCCCCATCAGCATGACGGTGCCCAGCGCAAAGTAAATGCTCAAATACATGTTGAATGAATGATTTAGTACTGGTCATCTCTCTATGAATATACTTGCCAGAATTATATTTTTTCTTAAATTGTGGTGGCCACAATTGAAAATTATTTCCCAGTGACAGTCTCAATCAATGCAGAGTAGGATTTTTTTTAAAAAAATGCTTCTTTTAATGCAGTCATTTTTATAAACCTGTGTATTCAAATTGAAATTTTGGCAAACCAGGTTACTCCAAAACTGTACTTGTGAGTGATGTTTTCTGAACCTATATCTAATTCTCAATATCTGTATTGTTGGTTTGATTTTGTGCTTCAGTCTGCTTTAAATTCTTATAAAGTTTGATTCTGTTAGCTTTCACATCAGCAATTCTAGCCATCTATAGATCTGACGATTATACTGTTAGTATCTTCAACCACACCTTTCAGACTAAGGCAGAGAGGAGAACTGACTCTTGTGACTCCTCCAGGTGGCCAGAGCACCATTAATCCAGATGCGTGGGATAAATCCTGTAGGTGACCCATTAGGCCAGGGTAACATCGAAGTCGTTCATGCAAGAACTTGAAATGGAGGCACAGGGGGATTTCAGATAATTCAACTAAAAATCAAAAGCTGTGATATGCAAAGCATATCCTTAGAAAGGGAAATGCCTAAGATTAATATTATCATGTCTAAATGGAGGATGTGTTGATCACAAGTGTGTGGGATCAGCTGTGGAGAAACAAAGTTAAGAGAGAATCCCTGAGGCAAATGTTAGCCTTATTCATCCAACCTTATGTCAAGCCCCTTGATGGACTCTGTTGAGAGTTGAATAGTTGAATTATCTAGCAAACTCCTATTGTTCTGTCTGATTCTATACTTATACAGACACTTTCTGAAGATTCCGTTTCCCATATAATGAACCAACAGGGACCATTGTTGGGGCCACCAACCTATTACATTTCTCATTGAAAATAAATAAAATGGTGCTTTGTTCCAATGTCTATCAACCAAATTTATAAACTATATTCATACAATGGAGTACTGCTTAGCAGTAAAAAAAAAAAAAAAAAAAAAGAAACAAAAACTGCTGATACATGTAACAATGTAAATGATTTCAAAAATACAGTGTAGAGTATAAGAAGCTAGACACAAAAGAATGCATAGTGTAAAATTCCCTGTATGTAAAACTCAAGATCAGGTAAAACTAATCCCTGATGGTAGAAAGGAGAAAGCTATTGAGGTGGAGGCATTGGCCGGAAAGGGGGAGGAGGAACTTTTCTGGAATGATGGAAATAATCTACATCTTAATTAGATTGGTGGTTATACCAGCATATATATATATATGTATATATACGTATATATATTAGTATTACTTTTCAATAGTATTACTTTTCAATAAAAAGTGGCTGGTTTTAATCATTAGTTTCTTGTGGGTTTTGTAAGCATGAGGAAATTAAATTTCTGAGTTGGTTAGGCTGAAGTCAGAACCTCATCAATGGTAAATTTACCAAGGGATCTGCCATTTTATAAAGGCCTTTGGGGACCTTGGTCAACATAATATTTTGGTGTGATAATCAGTAGGGATTTTATTAAATTTCTCACGGAAAGAAAATAAAAGATGTCTGTGGCATTAGTTTTGCTATTGAAAACTAGACTTTAAATAAATTTGACATGACTTGCTCTTGGTGAATCCTTGTTAAATATATCCTTGATAAATATATTCCTTTTTAAAATTGCCACAAATTGTGTTTCATTCTCTATTAAAGATTTTTCCGGGTTTACTAGTTTGTAGTTTTTGGTACCCACAACATTCTCTTTAGAAAATTAATACAATATTTGCCTGAATTAAACTTTGTGGCATTTCTCATTAAGAGGCAAGTTGGAGTCATAAAATGTATTTACTTTTTCATGGAATTGGAAGGCAATGTCCTAGGGAAGTTCATTAAGAATCCAGAGACGGGCCGGGCGCGGTGGCTCAAGCCTGTAATCCCAGCACTTTGGGAGGCCGAGACGGGCAGATCACGAGGTCAGGAGATCGAGACCATCCTGGCTAACACGGTGAAACCCCGTCTCTACTAAAAAATACAAAAAACTAGCCGGGCGAGGTGGCGGGCGCCTGTAGTCCCAGCTACTCGGGAGGCTGAGGCAGGAGAATGGCGGGAACCCGGGAGGCGGAGCTTGCAGTGAGCTGAGATCCGGCCACAGCACTCCAGCCTGGGCGACAGAGCAAGACTCCGTCTCAAAAAAAAAAAAAAAAAAAAAGAATCCAGAGACGATCTCTTCTTTTGAGGTAAGCAATCAAAACAGTGATCAAGTAGTTTTGCTTCCAAATTAGACCTGGTTTGAATCTTAGCTCACAGATATGTCACCTTAGGCAAGTTACTTAACCTTTCTAAACCCCATTTTTTCTAATCTGTAAAAGGGATTGCTATGGCAATTACACAGGGAAATTTTTGTAAAGCACTTAACACAGCACCTGACACATAGTAGCTATCATCATCAACATTATCAGTAGCCTCATCCTCATCATCTTCATTAACAGGAGCCAGTCCCTCTTGGATTGATCTTCCAGGGCAGTATTTTGTGAACCTCAGTAGAGTGCTCTATGGGCCAAAATCTTGATTTCTTTCTGCCAACTGACTGACTGAGTTCAGAAGGATCCATTCACACATTAAATACACAAGAAACTGCTTATTTATTCATTTATAATGACAAAAGATAGCTGCATCAATATATTCTTTCCTTACACATATAATAGGAAAGCCAAATTATCTATGAAGGTGGTTTGATTAGCACAGGCTCATTGTTCCTTGCACTGGAAACACCCCTTTCCTCTTAGGCACCAAACTAGGTTATAGCTATAGACATGCCAGTAGAATTGCACTCACTGGAGATGACACACAGGCACCCATTTAGACCGTACTGCTGAGAGTAAATGATCTTAGTGGGTAGATAATTGATCTTACCCATTACATGTTCATTTTTATAATTTCATTTTTGGAATCTTCATCTTGTGGGCTTTCGGGGGGTACATCACTACTTTAATTGTTCGTACTTCATCTTTGACTAACTTCAACAATTTCTTCCTTAAAGACTAGCTCTGAAATACGAGGCTTTATACTTGGATAAGAAGGTAGTGAAGGGTGAGAAGTGGGGGGGTCGAAGGATATAACTGTACTGTCTTTCTGTTCAAAATATCTTTGTGTGGCTAGGCACAGTGGCTCATGCCTATGATCCCAGCACTTTGGGAGGCCAAGGCAGGCGGATCACCTGACGTAAGGAAGTTGAGACCAGCCTGGCCAACGTGGCGAAACCCCCTCTCTACTAAAAATACAAAAATTAGCTGGGCTTGGTGGTGCATACCTGTAATGACAGCTACTCAGGAGGCTGAGGCAGGAGGATCACTTGAACCCAGGAGGCTGAGGTTGCAGTGAGCCGAGATCATGCCACTGCATGGTAACAGAGCAAGACTCCATCTAAAAAAAAAAAAAAAAAAAAACCATAAAACAAAAACGAAAAAGCCCAAAATGTCTTTGTGTATTTATATTATTTAAAAAGTCATAAAAAATGTTCCAACTACTTTATAGAGCTAATGTTAGTAAATAGGTAATAGCTGGGCACAGTGGTTCACGCCAGTAATCCCAGCACTTTGGGAGACGGAGGCAGGTGGATCACGAGGTCAGGAGTTTGAGACCATCCTGACCAACATGGTGAAACCCCGTCTCTACTAAAAATACAAAAATTAGCTGGGCATGGTGGAATGCACCTGTAATCCCAGCTACTGGGGGAGCCTGAGGTAGGAGAATCGCTTAAGCCCAGGAGGCAGAGGTTGCAGTGAGCCAAGATTGCACCATTGAACTCCAGCCCGGGCAACAAGAGCAAGACTCTGTCTCAAAAAAAAAAAAAAAAAAAAAGTAAATAGGTAATAATGCTACTTTTTTTTTCTTTTTGACACGGAGTCTCGCTCTGTTGCCCAGGCTGGAGTGCAGTGGTGCGATCTTGGCTCACTGCAAGCTCCGCCTCCCAGGTTCATGCCATTCTCCTGCCTCAGCCTCCTGAGTAGCTGGGACTACAGGTGCCCGCCAACACGCCCAGCTAATTTTTGTATTTTTAGTAGAGACAGGGTTTCACCATGTTGGTCAGGCTGGTCTTGAACTCCTGACCTCAGGTGATCCACCTGCCTCAGTCTCCCAAAATGCTGAGATTACTGGCGTTAGCCACCGCGCCCGGCTATAATGGCTACTTTTATTGAGCAACCATTGTGTGCCAGATCTTAAGAAGAGTCATATATTACTACATTTAGTCCTTACACTCAGAAATGTAGTTTTATTCTCATTATTCAGATGAAAACACTGAAGATCAGAGAAATAAACTGCCTAAGGTTACATAGTGAGTAGCTGGCAGAAGCATCGTCTGAACAGCCTTCTGATTCTGCAGCCTGTGCTCTTTCCTCCACATTACATTCAGGAAACAAGTCTTGTCCTGTTTTTAAGATCATTGGTTCTTCAACATCTTAATTTTGAATCACAGAAAAGTAGAGCATTAGGTAGTCAGGATTTAATAAGAAAAACAATTTAATAAGAGAAACAAATTATTGGAATCATAGTACAGGATAAGATCTGATCTTGCTTTGGTAACTTTGAGAACAGTCATTACACTACTTATGGTGACTGGGTTCAAGCCCAGAGATGTCTTAAATAAGTGAATAAGTCAATGTCATTGATGTCTCAAATGCCTATGGATCTCACTCGCTGATAATAGTTTCCAGACTTTCGGATTTCAGAGATATAAATAAATAACAAAGTAGGAAAAGGAATAAAAACAATCTTGCAAACTTTTTTATTTTGCCCAGTAAGGATGCTTTTTAAAAAGTCACACTACTCTGTACTATGACCTTTGTTTCCATAAAGATTAAACATTTTAGCACTCCTCTCCTCCCAAACTGGAAAAATATAATTTGAAAACAAAGGATTGTTCCTCCAAAGAAATAATAGTTCACAACCTTAGTCTCCATACATATTACCCATTGTCATTATTTTTGTCATATTTGCAGTAAAGGCGAGAACTCTGTCTTTTAGTGATTCTGGTATCGGATAAATGGCTTAACTTATTTCCTAGTTCCCACAAATAATCTTTCTGTAAATTACAACTAAATCAGGAAAATGGAACAAGATAAAGATAATATAGAAAGCTAATTGATCTTGCTTTGCGTATAGGCCTTCAAGTTTAATTTTTAAAAGTTATTGAGTGACATTTCCATTTCTGATATTTATTAAAAATTTGCAGGGTAAAGCATAAAGTTTTAATCTGTTAATCATTTGTTTAAGGTGGTAACTGATCTTTGAGATCTTGAGTCCCAGTGTATTTGTATTTTGACATTAGCCTGAGCCAGTGGTAAGTCAAGAACTAGCAGGAACTTCTCAATTTACAAATCCGAAGAGAAGAAAACAAGGAAGTTTCATTGCTTCAACCAGAAATGTTTACTAAGTGCTTATTTTAGTTTTGGGCATAGGCACTAATAATATAGTTTACGGAGCCACTAGACCCTGAGCTCTTCAAGAGCAGACACTCTTTGTAGTACCAGCTGCTAACAGAGGTCCCAAACCAAGTGAGGAGCACAAATAAAGTTTGTTGAATGAATGGGAGAATAAATGACAAGCACTTCTAAAAATCACAACAAAGACAGGATGAAAGGGAGCTTGTTTACCTAGACACGACTAAC
Source organism: Papio anubis (assembly GCF_008728515.1). Lineage (NCBI taxonomy): Eukaryota > Metazoa > Chordata > Mammalia > Primates > Cercopithecidae > Papio > Papio anubis. The sequence goes on from NW_022161779.1 coordinate 24,130, forward strand.
TAGAATCAAGGGATATGCCTTGACATTTATGAGGTAAATTTAGGAGAAATAAAGGAAACACAGGATGAAGTAAAAATAAAGTGAAAGTGGGCAAAACCAAAATAATCCTAAACCAAAGCCAAAAACAAAGTATTTGCCTCCCAGAAGCTCTGGACCCAATATTGGAGATGGACCTTTATTTAAGAAAACTGGAATTAGGGGCCGGGCGCGGTGGCTCAAGCCTGTAATCCCAGCACTTTGGGAGGCCGAGACGGGCGGATCACTTCAGGTCAGGAGATCGAGACCATCCTGGCTAAACACCAGTGAAACCTCTGTTTCACTAAAAATAGCCAGCCGGGCTTAGGTGGCAGGTGCTTCGTAGTCCAGCACCGGGAGGCCGAGGCAGGAACTCGGGAGTAGTGAGCTTGCAGTGAGTTGAGATCCGCCACCGCACCCAGCCTGGTGACAGAGCGAGACTCCGCCTCAAAAAATATATATATATATATATATATTCAGTGAAATTTTGTCATTATAAAAAAAAGATATTTAGTGTTTGCCAGAGAGGGCTCAGTGAGAGGGGTACTTTTTCTACTTCTACTGATTTTACTAGAAGATAGGACCTGGATTTATATATATATATTTTTTTTCTTCCTTTTTTTTTTTTCTGAGACAGGGTCTCGCTCTGTTGCCCAGGTTGGAGTGCACTGCACCACCTGGCTCACTGCAACCTCTGCCTCCCGAAGTTCAAGTGATTCTGCCTGCCTCAGCCTCCCCCAGTAGCTGGGATTACAGGCTGGCATCACCACACCCAGCTAATTTTTGTATTTTTAGTAGAGATTGGGTTTCACCATGTTGGCTAGGCTGGTCTTGAACTGCCTGCCTCAAGTGATCATCCACCTTGGCCTCCCAAACTGTTGGAATTACAGGCATGAGCCACTGCACCTGGCTGGACTATAGCTTTACTATAAACTTTTATTGAATTCTGCAAATATATAAGGCAAAAGAAAGGTGCTATTTTTTGAGCAGTTGGTTCACAGTAGATATTAAATAATTTGTCTTTTGATTATTTCCACCAGCACTCTCCCTAGGCTTTCATAGTGTCTCCATAGTGATACAGATTTGTTTGCTAGATGAAATTTAATAATAATAACTTCTATTATTAAATTTGACCTGAAACACTTGTATAGCATTTATTCTGTGCCAGGCAGTGTCCTAACTGCTTTATAGGTGTTAATTTATTTAATTCTTATAACAGTCAATGAGGCAAGTGCTATTATCACTCCCATTTTACAGATTAGAAAGCTAGAGTATGGCATTGTTAATTAGCCCAAAATCACATAATTAGCAAGTGGTAGATCTAGGATTTGAACTTAGCATGTTTTTCTAGTCTTTGTGCTAGATTGCCTCCCACTTAGGATTTTGTTCATTTGAAATACCAAAGAAATCCTAAACCAGCCTACTAAATCAGAATCTCTGGGAGTAGGAGTCCACCATCTTGAATTTTTTTTAATTAATTAATTTTTTTTTTGAGATGGAGTCTCGATCTGTAGCCAGGCTGGAGTGCAGTGGCGCAGTCTTGGCTCACTGCAACCTCCGCCTCCTGGGTTCAAGCAATTCTCCTGCCTCAGCCTCCTGAGTAGCTGGGACTACAGGTGCTCACCACCACGACCAGATAATTTTTGTATTTTTAGTAGAGATGGGGTTTCACCATGCTGGCCAGGATGGTCTCGATCTCTTGACCTCCTGATCTGCCCACCTCAGCCTCCCAAAATGCTGGGATTACAGGCATGAGCCACCATGCCTGGCCCACCATCTTGAATATTAACAGGCTTTCCAGGTGGTATTTGGGAACCAGAACCCTAGGTTCCTCTTCCTTTGTCTTGCCACTGTTAGTCAAGCAATCACCATGACATAGTGGTTGTTGTTTGTGCATCTGCATCAACTCTTTAGAACAGGTGTCAACAGCTTATTGAAAATCTCGAAATAATACTGAAACACTCACAGAAATTCTGCAACACTAATGCTTTTGATGGCACAGAGAATGATGTGTGAAAAAACCTGACACAATTCTAGTTGAAAAGTAACTCGGTAGGGTTGAAGTCTGAATGAGAGAGAGTTTTGGGAAGTTTTGACCAATTTATTTTGCATATATATAGAGATATATAGATATATTTTTTGGCATAGGCTCAAGAGAGTTAAATATAATAAAAAATCAAGAGATCTTTTGATAAGTTTGAAATAAATATCCCAAGTAATAAGAAAGCAATGTGTCACAGTTTAATTGGCTGGTTTTGTTCTTTTTTTGTTTTGTGGTATATAAAATAATGGTGTGTCTTAGAATCAGTGACATCTTAGATTAGATGAAATACAAGAGATGAGGGTGGGTGTAGTAGCTCACGTCTGTAATCCCAGCACTTTGGGAGGTAGAGGTGGGTGGATCACCTGAGGTCAGGGTTTGAGACCAGCCTGGCCAACATGGTGAAACCCTATCTCTACTAAAAATACAAAAAATTAGCCGGGCACGGTGGTGGGTGCTTGTAATGCCAGCTACTCGGGAGGCTGAGGCAGGAGCATCATTTGAAGCTGGGAGACGGAGGTTGCAGTGAGCCCAGATCACGCCACTGCATTCCAGCCTGGGCAACAGAGCAAGACACCATCTCAGAAAAAAAAAAAAAAAAAGAAAAGAAAAAGAAAAAAGAAAACACAAGAGAGGTTATCTTAGTCTTTAAGAATTACCCTTTGGGGCTGGTTGTGGTGGTTCATATCTGTAATCCTAGCACTTTGGGAGGCCAAAGTGGGAGGATTGCTTGAAGCCAGGAGTTCAAGACCAACCTGGTAAACATAGTGAGACTCCATCTCTTAAAAAAGAAAAAAGTACCCTTTGGTTCCTGATAAATGAATGTGATATCAAAATTCCTTCTCAGTAAACCTGGATTCTCATTTAGAAAGAAAACAGAACAGTGAATTAAAAGGTGAAAAAAAATCTTGTGAACCCAAAAGACTAGATGGTAGAGTCTAGAATGTTCCTTCTAACCTGGGCAACAAAGTGAAACCCTATCTCTACAAAAAAAAAAAAAATTAGCTGGTCGTGGTGGTTTGCACTTGTAGTTTCAGCCACTCAAGAGGCTGAGGTTGGAGGATCGCTTGAGCCTGGGACGTGGAGGCTACAGTGAGCTGTGATCACACCACTGCACTCCAACTTGGTTAAGAACCTGTCTCAAATACAAAGAAAAAAGAAAAAAGAAAAAAGAATGCTCCCCCATCTCCACACCTTTCTTTCACATGATTTCAACGTGGTAGACATGTTTGAGGTAGGATGTGGTGGGGGAAGTCAAGGACAGAAGTAATAACTGGTTGAGCTGGAAGGTTTTGCACTAGAGGTGTAAATAATTTATTAAAAGGATGGCATAATTATCCCAGAGTGTTTAGCTTGTCATGCTGGCTCCTCTTAGGGTTCAAGCGGGAGCCTATTATATTATTATCATATAATGAGATAATCTCAAAATAACATGACTTTACTTCTATATGTACAATTAATTTGTAAGCCACTGCCAATTTATTAACCAAACTCTAAGAGAAAGCTATTAAAAAAGAAGACAAAACAAAAGCAAGGGTTCTAAAGCTAGCCCATAATCAATTATTACACAGGGTGATTCAAAATATTTTTTAAAAAGTAAAAAATTATGACTGCTCTGCCTACGGAGTAGCCATTCTTTATTCCTTTACTTTTTAAGTAAACTTGCTTTCACTTTACTTTATAGATTCACCACAAATTCTTTCTTGTGTGAGAACCAAGAACCCTCTCTTTGGATATGGATCCAGACCCCCTTCTGGTAACATCTTCCTGTGAACCATGAAGGGATGATACTAAGGAGGCCACGACCCAAAGGAAATAGACTGCAGCACCAATTGGCTGACTTTGGGTAAGTGGTGGAGTACCCAGGGAAAGGATAGGACTGGGTTAGAGGCCCAACTTAGGGGAGTTAGAGTCCCTCCTAAGACAGAGAGGGTCAAAGGCCCCTCTTAATAAAAGGCAAGAATGCTTGACCAAACTTGGATCGGAAGCCCAACTGAGGAATGTTGGAGTCCTTCCTAAGATTTATGGGGTTAGAGGCCCCTCTCAGTAAAGTCCCTCTTGGTTAAAAATGCATTTGGCACTATAGGATGTTAACTGCTATTCTCTTTGAATTAATCTGCCTTGCACTCTTTGCTGAAGGCTGTGGGTGACAGGATTAGGTATGTACAGGATCATGGGACATAGGGAGCTATTTTTTCTCCCCAAAAGGGGAAACTAGAGAGCTGATGGGACTGCTGGAAAAACATCCCTTCACTACCAACAAGCAGCTGCCTGAGCTTTTGATTCAGTGTTGCTGCAATGGGCGGGTCTCTCTCTGGCCTCTCTGAGCTCCTCGACTTTCCTACACTGCCACAGACAATGGTTTTCTCCTTTTCTCTCCTTTCCCTTTCCTATCTTTCCTGTTACTCAGGGCGACCATCTTGCCCAGAGACCACATATTGAAAGTCCTGGTCGGAGGTTGGATTAAAGATGACAGGGTTCATCCGGGGGCAAGCTTGACCCTTGTCAGTTCAATATTGGATGCTAGGGAGAGTGGCTAATGTCTGTTTGGTCACACTTATTTTACCCTGGCTGGAGCAAAAGGGAATAGAAAATATTAATTCAGGTTCCCCATGCAGCTAGTTGGGTGGCATCCTACAATATTGAGAGGGTTTTGCCTATGATTCCATGAAGCAAAAAAAGCTGATTTTCCTTTGAGTTGCAGCTTGGCCCCCAGGGCTTTCATGCAGTGAGCAAGGTTGTTAGGGCTGCTCAGGGAAAGAAAACCCAGAAACCTGGCATGCCTGCAAAAGGGTAAGGATTCTTACTGGTCAGACTTCTTGTCTCTCTCCCTGTGCAAACTGGTTGAGTGAATGGTAAAAATCACTGTTTATCTTCTCTGCAAAGTTTTGATTAATGGAAAAAAGGATGTGTGAGGCCAATCTTAACATATAGTGAATTTGGTGTACTTTGTGCTATAAATTTGTCTTTCTGCATTGTTCTGTCAAAAAGAGGAGTACCTTAGGATAGAACATCGGCTTAGGACCCCTGTAAACCTGCCGCTCAAGATGCTCCAGGAAACTGGTCAGTTACAAACTTTGCTGCAGGTCTCTGAAACAAACAAACAAAAAAATTAGATGAAGTTTCCCTCTCGCTGTGTTTTATGTCCTTGGGAGCTTGACCTTGTAACCATGTGGCAGTACTTTCTCTTGGTCTCCACCATCCAGGGAACAGGAATTTTGGGATTCATGTTATACTTAGCACTAAAAATTATCTTGAGCAGTTAAAAGCCTTTGCGAGCTCAAAATGGACTGCTTTCGGCTCCTTCTGGGAAGGGCAATGGAAACTGCCCAGTGCTGAAGCTTAGTTGCAATTTAGACTAACCCTGCTTATTCCTGTGAACCAATGAGTGATCTCTGACTGCAGTTCAGAAGAAACAAGAGGGATGGGAAGTATAAAAATCTGGTTCAGTATTCTAATTCTGGACACTTATTGGAATCAGCTAGCAACCCCATATCAGCTTGGTTCCAATGTTGCACGGTTCATGGAAAGCCTTTTAATTTAGTTTACTTGGGATAATTTTATTTATTTTGCTTTACTGTTGTGGAATATATTGCTGTTGTACTCTTCATATAGGAATGCAGGATAAGCTTACTGAATGTTTTCTTAAATTGAACACTTATTAATCTTCCAGAAACTCAAGATTTATGAATGGCTCTTGCCATACCAACACTTTCTGACTGAGCTCCTCTTTGCCCTGGATGCAAAATACCCTAATAGTTAGGCAGGAATATCATTGCCCCTATTCAGCCTGATCCATCTGTTACAGAAGATGGATCTTTACCCCTTTATAACCCTTAGAATTAAGGGTTCCCTTGTAAAAGAAAGGGGGGAAATATGTAGAGGTGTTTGATCCAGAGCAACTCCATCTTGAACAGGGGTTGGGTAAATTGGCTGAGACCTACTGGGCTGCATTCATAGGAGATTAGGGATTCTGAGTTGCAGGATGAGATAGGAGGTCAGCACAAGATGCAGGTCATAAAGACCTTGCTGATAAAACAGGGTGTGGTTAAGAAGCCAGCCAAAACACACCAAAACCAATATGGTGATGACAGTGACCTCTGGTCGTCCTTACTGCTCATTATATGCTAATTATAATGCGTTAGCATGCTAAAAGACACCCCTACCAGTGCCATGACGGTTTACAAATGCCATGGCAACATCAGGAAGTTATGTCACATGGTCTAAAAAGGGGAAGAATCCTCAGTTCTGGGAATCGCCCACTCCTTTCCTGGAAAACTCATGAATAATTCACCCCTTGTTTAGCATATAATCAAGAAGTAACAATAAGTATAAGCAGCTGAGAAACCCATGCCACTGTTCTGCCTATGGAGTAGCCATTCTCTATTCCCTTACTTTCTTAATAAACTTGCTTTGACTTTAAAAAAATTATTAGAGGCTGATAAGGCAGAAAAAGCATCTTATTGGGGGTGTTAACTGAAGAGAATCGGAAATCCGGCTTGATTTTGTAACCTTAGAATAGGCAGAAAGCGTCCCACAGGAATCATTGGTTACAGATCAATAGCCAAAACTCTAATAATTATTTTAGTTCCATAAAAGCAAATATGGCTTTTTTTTTCTTTAACTCTGAAAGAGTTGTAGGGAATTATGGTTTCCTTAAGTTAGACTTCTTTCTGCAAGTAGCCAGTGTTTTTTTTTTTTTCCAACTTTTGACCAGGCGCGGTGGCTCACACCTGTAGTCTTAGCATTTTGGGTGGCTGAGGTGGGAGGATCGCTTGAGCCCAGGAGTTTGAGAACAACAACATAGGGAGACCCTATCTCTACAAAACATTTAAAAATTATCCAGGTGTAGGCCGGACGTGGTGGCTCACACCTGTAATCCCAGCACTTTGGGAGGCCGAGGTGGGTGGAGCACCTGAGGTCGGGTGTTCGAGACCAGCCTGATCAACATGGAGAAACCCCATCTCTACTAACAATATAAAATTAGCTGGGCGTGGTGGCACATGCCTCTAATCCCGGCTATTCGGGAGGCTGAGACAGGAGAATCGCTTGAACCTGGGAGGTGGAGGTTGCGGTGAGCCGAGATCGATCACACCATTGCACTACAGCCTGGGCAACAAGGGTGAGACTCCATCTCAATAAAATAAAATAAAATAAATTAAATAAAATAAAAATTATCCAGGTGTAACGGCAGGTGTCTGTAGTCCCAGCTACTCAGACACTAAGGTGAGAGGATCACTCAAGTCCTGGAGGTTGAGGTTGCAGTAAGCTGTGATGGAGCCACTATATTACAGTCTGGGTGACAGAGCAAGACCTTGTCTCAAAAACAAACAAACAAAAAACTACCCAACTTTTGTTAGAAAAAATGATTAGAAAAATTATAATTCATAAGAAGTCTAAACAAAAATTAAGTGTGGTCTGCTAGCTTTGGACTCGGTACTCATCATGACTCCAACCCAAATAAATAAGAAAGTCACTCATCCAACTTGACATAAAGGAATATAGGGGTGCAGAGGCACACTCCTACTGCCATAGATGGAGAGATAGGAAGAAAAGCCACTATGTGAGAAGTAGTACAGGGAGCAGGCTTGGGAGGAAGGAGCCAATTCAGGTAAATGAATACTAATTGATCAGAGCATCAGTCTGGATGCCTACAGAAATCACAACGTAACGTGCTGTTCAGTCACTATAAGGTGATTAGCTTTCTCTGAGCATACTGTGTAACTTGTTGCCTCTATTTTTGCATATGCTTTTTATACCTCTTTCCCTAATGAATGCTTCAGGACCTGGGCGAGTTAGGACTGATCAAGTAAAAGGAAGGGCAACAAAAAAGTTTAATAAAAAGGATGCAGCAGGCATTTCATGGACTTCAGAAAAGAAAAGGCAATCGGGCTGCAGAGGATGTGCACTTGGAAAGACAGGGTCAGAGTCTATAATTCCATTGCTGCGCCCTGTGATCTCCACTTCTTGCTGTGCTCTACCTTGTGTCCTGCTTCTCTCTGCAGCACAGTCTTTTCTGCTCATTTAGGGTTCCTCGGCTTCACACTTTGGCCTGTCCTTGTGCTCCCTTCAATCCCAATGTTGCAAGTTCTTTTAAGTCCTACATCCACTATTGTTCAAGTGAGGATCTCTGTGTCCCAATTTCACATTCCCAGCTCAGAAAATCTGGTTGGTTCAGCCCAGCCTGTAAGTTAGTTTTCACTTGAATAGATGTAGAACCCCAACTCAATCAGCTGATCTAGGACTTTGTGGAGATCAGATGGGACAAACATGGTCAGTTAGGTTCCCCCTTTTTGCAGAGATGATAGATGGAGGAAATTTCAAAGGGGGCATGATTTGGATTGGCATCTCAAAACGTGTCCACTATATTTGGCATAATTATTACACTGTACTCCTTAATACCATTGTTACATTGTATGGGATTATATTATTTTTGTATTTCTCCTACTTCATTAGACTTTCAGTTCTTAGAGGGCAAGCTCTTCACTGAAGGTACATCTGACAATTTATTTTGCCTATTCCCATGAATTTCTTGACAATTCATAGCTTATATTTCTGTCTACAGAGTCTTGCATTGTATGACCTTAGTGTGCTTCTGTTTCCTCATCTATAAAAAGGGGTTCATAAAAGTGCCTATGTTATTAGGTAATCATAAGCATTAAAGATAATGTGCTCCATAAATATCACCTATCATATTATCTTTTTTTCTTTATAGCCTCTTTCCTCACATGCCAACATTTTTGTGTGTGGTTGAACTGAATTTTCAGTAGGGAAGTCATGAATGGGTTTTTGCATTGGGAGTATGTGTATTGATTTCCTGAAAATAATTGTAATTGTGCTGTCTCACGATTCCATTTTGTACATGCCACAGATTTATCTTAAGGTATAGCTCTTTCATATTGTATATAAATTATTTGTTTCTATGCTTAATATGTACTAAATAAGGCCCTGAAGTCAGGGGAAGTTTTTCTGCCTTTGCATCATTTTTGTATCCCTAGAGTATTTGTTCTGCCTGAAATGAAGACGCTCTCAGTATTTAATTTAACCAATATCTGAAGATACAGTTTTGAGCTCATACTCTAGCAGACAGACTCTGTAGACAGAGGTCTAAGCTATGAATTGCCAACAAAAATCATTCAAGACTTGGAAATAGGCAGAATAAATTGTCAAGTATACCTTCAGTGAAGAGCTGGGCATTGCCTAGGATAATTTTAAGGATTCTTTGATGTTACTTGATTGATTTGCTATTTACTAGGCTATTTAAAAACACTGAGAATAAAAGCAAAATTTTTGGAAAACTGATAGCAATATAACTCACTCATTTTCATAAGCAATGCAAATGAACTGTCAGGTAGAAAATATAAATCTCTGTAAGTCGGATTCTTATTTGAACTACTTTAACATCTTACTGGTTTCTTAATCAAGGAATGAGTTGAATAAAATATTTGGCATAATTTCATTTTATATTTGCATGGGAGTTGTGCTGCTAACTCACTGAAAAAGTGTACTGTAATAGAAATAATATGATAAATCTCATAGTGAAGACACAAAGATTTAGGGGAACAGAGGGTGGGAGAAATTTATTTAACATCATTGGGAGGAAACATTTTACCTAGGTGATTTTAAAGCTGGGCTTTGAAGACAATGTTGAATTGGGGTGGAGCTGTGATTGGAGAGGGTAAGGGAGAAACACCTCTAGGCAAAAGAAACTGTTGATATGGTGGATCTTTTGGACTCTGTTTACCAGAAAGACTACTGGCTCCTTACCAAATGCTTTTCAAAGATGGTGAGATTTCGGGGTTGTAGGCCTACTGACTGACACTATTGTAGAGCTATGGAAGTCATCATCCACTCCAAGATCAAAGGCCCAGTAGGCCCATAGACTTGTTCAGGAACCCTCTGCAATGCCTGTCTTTTAAACAAATTTAAACATGTCTTTTGCATTCACATTTGAAATTTTACATGTAAGTGTGCACAAATTATTGTGTTTTAAAAATAGTGAAATATACTCCACAAAACTTTATATCCTCATTTAAAATTTAATTTTGCAACTGATATGGAATACATAATGTTAATCTGAACATGATTTCCTAGTTTCTTAATTAAACTTCTTCATAGACTTAAAGAAAGGCCATCTTTTGTTTAAAAAGTTAAAATCATTATGTTTTCCCAATATAAAAGCAACTCATATATATTCATTGTAGAAAAATTGGAAACAAATGTGGAAAGAGATTGAAGTTAAACTTGTTTTTAATTCTATCAACTAGACATGAGAGCTGTTAACCTACTTTCTAGAACTTTTTCTTTGTACACACACGGAGTTTGTTTCTGTTAATTAACAAAAAGTGACTGTTTCTTTTTACTGAGGTAAAATTCATATAACATAAAATTAACCATTTGAAAGTGAACAATTCAGGGGCACTTAATACATTCACAGTGTTGTGCAACCATTGACTCTAGTTCCAAAACATTTTTATCACCACGCAAGGAGAGCCTGTACCCCTATTCATTTCTTCCCCTGGCCCCCGGCAATACCAATGTGCTTTCTAAGATCTCTATGGATTTACCTATTCTGGAAATTTCATATAAATGTGTAGTCAGTGGGACCTTTGTGTCTGGCTTCCTTTATTGAGCATAAATGTTTTCAAGGTCATCCACATTATGGCATATGTCAGTACTTCATTCCTCACTATCAGTAATATTCTATTGTATGTAGATAGCACAATTTATCCATTCATAGGTTGGTGGATAGTTTTTTCTTTTTATAATCTTCTTTTTGAAAAATGCAATAAAAACCTTAATCTATCCTGAACATTTTTCATAATCTTGCTTCATATGTAGAAGGGTTAATGGTCACAGGAATATGCCTATACAAATATGCTTGCAGTATATAGAACTAGATTAAAAGGAGAGTCAATTGATAACATCAGGTTTTTTTGGTTAACACCTGACCCATGTAGGCGCACCCACATGCAGGGAAATACAAACCACCACCACCACCACACAACAACAAAAAACAAACACTGGACCCAGACCCTCTGGCACATGCTTGTTTCTGCTGCCCCCAGATACAAATTCTTTCCTGCAGGCAGGGATGCCATCTCTTCACCATGAGGAAGTGCTGATTCCTCTCCCCTCTCACTTCCCTTTAGGGTTGTGGTGTTGGGAGGCTCAGTTCCCTGACCATCCTGGCCCACCCCTAAGAGTACTGTGCAATACTTGGTGATTTCAACACCACAATGCCTGATGGTTAGCTTGACTGATTTTTCTCTCAGCAACCAGAACAACACAAGTTCATTTTGCTCTCTAAGTCTAGCACGAAATGAACTTGTTTCTCTCTCTCTTTAAAACTGTATTTTGCTCAAGTACCACGCCAGCAAAATTAATTCATTTCTCCAGATGCACAAAAATGGTCTGTTGATTACCTAGCAGACCATGCCTGATTTAGTAACTAACTTCAACTTTTGTTCAGTCCTTATCCTTTATCTCAATACTATTGGCCTTCTCTCCCCACAACTACCATCTGCCCTCTCGACAGGATGTAGTATTTTGTTTTTGGAGGCCTTGGAAAGGTATGTAAGTTCTAAAATATTTGTGACATTTTCACTAAATTTACATAATGTACCCCAATACAGTTAATAACTACTTGGCTTAATTAACATTTCTTGAGTTCCTATTATGTTCCAGGTACTTTGCCAGGCTTCAGCAAATACACACACACACACACACACACACACACACACACACACACACAGAGAGAGCTAAAAGAATAAGCAACACCTCTAACAGAGACACAAAACATAGTGGCTTAAATAATATAGAAGTTTATTTCTCGCTGTTGTAAAAATCCAGATGGAGAAGCCCAAGGCTGGTGAGAAGGCTCCATAGTTGCCTGGAAATTCAGTGACAAGTGACAAGCTTCCAGTTTTTTTTCTCTTTTTTTTCTTTTTTTTTTTCAGTATCTCATTCTGTTGCTCAGGCTGGATGTAGTGCAGTGGTGCAATTTCAGCTCACTGCAACCTCCACCTCTGCGGTTCCAGCAAAACTCCCACCTTGGCCTCCAGAGTAGCTGGGAAGACAGGCATGCACCACCATGCCCAACTAATTTTTGTATTTTTTGTAGAGACAGGGTTTCACCTTGTTGCCCAGGCTGGTCTGGGAGTCCTGAGCTCAAATGATCTACCCACCTCAGCTTCCGAAGTGCTGGGATTACACGTGTGAGCAACCGAACCCGGCAGCTTCCAGTTTTCTAATCTACCATTCCTAGGGTTGAACCCTTATCTTCATGCTCCAAAATGGAGCTTCAGTGATCTCATCTATGTTCTAGGAAAACAGGATGGAGGAAGGAAGGATGAAGGCATCAAGGGTATGACAACTACCTTTTAAGGAAAATTTCCAGAAACTACTGTACTTCTGCTTTGATCAACATCTAATTGATCACAACTTAGCCATATAACCAAGTGGCAACAAGGTAGACTGGGAAATGTATTCTTTATTCCAGGCATCTATTTCCCAGCTAAAAACTGAGGGTCCTGATGAGGAGAAAACAGATAATAGGTAAGGCAATCAGAAATTGTCAACATCAAGACACAGTCCCTGCCCTCTAGGCAGAAAAGGTAAGAGAATACTGTTAGCATATAACAAAGGAATCTAATTCACACTGTGCAAAGTTTTCCGGAAATGAGGGTGCCCAAACTGAATTTTTAGGGAAGAGTAGTAGTGAGATAGGCAAAGAGTGTGGTGGTCGTAACGATTTTTTTTTTTTTTTTGAGAGAGTTTTCGCTCTTGTTGCCCAGGCTGGAGTACAGTAGTGAGATCTCAGCTCACTGCAACCTTTGCCTCCCGAGTTCAAGCAAAGTCTCCCAAGTAGCTGGGACTACAGGTGCACGCCACCACGCCTGACTAATTTTTTTTTTTTTTTTTTTGTATTTTTAGTAGAGATGGGGTTTCACCATGTTGGCCAGGCTGGTCTCGAACTCCTGACCTCAGGTGATCTGCCCACCTTGGCCTCCCAAAGTGCTGGGATTACAGGTATGAGCCACGGCACCCGACCAAATGATAATAGTGAGGGAGTTTCTGGAAAGGGAAATTAGCCAGTGGCCAGAGGCTTGAAAGGAATTACTGTATATTAGTGTGGTTGTACTCTACATTTAGAGGTCAGGAATGTTGAAAGATGAAGTTGAAAAGATAAGCAAGGGTGAATACTTTTTGTGTCTGGTCTAATCTATATAATTATTCATGTAACAAAATGTTTAAAAAAAGTAGTTACCCCTTAAGGTCTTGTTAAATGAGTTTCTAAAAGTGCTAATCAGTGATCATTAAGGAAATAAATTATATACATACAGCATATTACTTTTCACAGTACAATCATAAATAGTTACCTGCAAAGATATGAACCAATCTTCTCTATACTCCTTCTAAATGGTCAGTGTTCTCAGAGTCTAGCAACAAAATAATCTAACTAGATGAAAACTTACCATATTCACTTGCTTATAAGATGCATAAAGATTCACCTTTGCCCCAGAGAAAGGTATTTAAAAATTGCCCCATGTCCAATGCACTTACATTAGAGATAAAAAGCCAAATGCATAATGAATGAGAAATAGCTAAGAGTCTGAGTTATAGTCACCAAGAAAACAATAACTTAACACTACCTCTAGCAGAGAAAGACAGCAGATACGTAAGTTTTTTTTTTTCATCCTATAAGTGGCATGCTTACCTAAAGCAAAAGCAAATATAATGAATCAGAGGCCACAGAGATGGTCAAAGCTAGAGTCTGAGGCTGTGATACAGATTTTTTTTTGCAAAGATGGCTGATAACTTCTTCTATACACATTTTCAATGTGACTTTTCTGTTCTTCCCATTGAAAGGTGGATTTTATTTCCCTAGTTCTTGAATCTGTGCTGGCTCTGTGACTTGTTTTGACCAAGGAATATGATAGAAGTGACTCTGACCTTCAAGGCTAGGCATGAGACTGCCGTGTACAAAAGTCAGTCTAGTCTATGGAGGACAAGATGCCACATAAAGGGGAACTGACACACCCCAGACAACAACTAGCATCAACTGATAGACATGAGGCCATCTTGGACCGTCTACCACAGGTGAACTTTCAGTTCACTGCAGTTCTATAAGTGAAATCAGCAGAAGAACTTCCCAACCAATTTACAGAACATACGAAATAATAATAATTGTTGTTTTAAGCCACTATGTTTCAGAGTGGTTTGTTAAAGTGATAACTGATATAGGTTTACATCTATGATATTTTAGATTAAAATGCATCATTGCTATAGTTTATGACTGAAAAGCAATAAAGGTATTGCTACAACTTCAATTTCAGACTTTCACACAATATACTGCAAAATGAACTGGTAACAGAAAGTCGGGGCTTCCATTGCTATACAACTGAAGAAACCAGCAGCTTAAAGTGTTAGACAACCCTAGGAAAACTGTAAGGTCCCCACAACTAGAAGAAATATTTTTTAAAAATGGATATTAGATCCTCAAACAAATGGAATCACTTGAGAAATTTAATATTTAAATTATGTAGATAGCTCAACAAGAACTAATAACAGATATATCAAAGATCAACATTATGATACTGTAGATTTATGAGTAGAAATTCCAGTTACCTCTGTAGGTAAGAGTAATAATGACACAAATCATGTCCCTTGACTCTTGAAGATGAAGTCCTTGAGTTCCACGGTGTAGTGGATAACCTACAAAATGGCTGCTCACGATTCTCCCTTCCTGGCACTCACTTTCTTGGGAAATAGTCTCCCACAGTAAGTTATAGCTGGCCTTTACACCCAATAAAATATGGTGGAAATGATGGTGTGTGACTTCCAAGGCTAGGTTATAAAAGACATTGCAGTTTCTACCTTGGTCTCTTTCTTGGATCACTTGCTGTTGGAGAAGCCAGCTGCGTGTCTTGAGGACACTCGCCCAGCACTGTGGAGAGGAACACATAGGAACTAAGGCCTTCATCTGCCTGTTAGGATCAACTTGCTAGCCATGAGAGCCTGCCATCTTGGAAGCAGGGCCTTTAGCTTCAGTCAAGACTTCAGATGACTGTATCTCTGGCTGATATTTCTTTTTTAGATAGCTTAATTGAAAGTATAATTTAATTACCATAAAATTCACTAATTTCAAGTATACAATTCAGTGATTTCTAGTAATTTTACAGAACTGCCCCATCATGACCACAATCTAATTTTAGAATATTTATATCATGCCAAAAAGAAACCTCATATCCATTAGCAGTCACTCTCACTTCTACCTTCTGCCCCAGGCAACCATTAACCTATTTTCTGTGACTGTAGACTTGTCTTTTCAGAAAATTTCATACAAATGATTTCATACAAATGAATTATGTGGTCTTATGTGTCCAGCCTTTATTTAGCATGTAGCTGACATTTTGATTGCCATATCATGAAAGACTCTGAACCAGAACTTTCCTGCTAAGCTACTACTAAATTATTGATTCACAGAAACTGTGAGATAAAGAGTCTCTATTGTTATTTTTAGGTAATAAATTTTGGGGTAATTTTGGGGTAATTTATTGCACAGTAATTGATAACTAGTACACATAGGTATGTGATACTGCTGGGAAACTAAGTCCCACATTTGATGGCACACATTCAATGGGCCATTAAACCCAACCCAAAGGTACTATTAAGAGTTGTGTTGGGATCTCAAATCCAAGCAAAAAGAAAAAAAAGAGTTGTAGACATAAGAAATTATATCTTACAATTCGATTAGCATATTTTGTTAATGATACACAATTGCTACTTTTTCTAATTTTTAAAAGAAAGCAGTTTCCAAAATTAGAAGAATTTCCAATTTGTTTTTAGGTCCATGAAAAAATTTGGATGAACAAGGAAGAGATGAAATTGTGGAGAGTCAAAAGTGTGGTCTAGCTGCC
This sequence comes from Papio anubis, assembly GCF_008728515.1. Taxonomy (NCBI): domain Eukaryota; kingdom Metazoa; phylum Chordata; class Mammalia; order Primates; family Cercopithecidae; genus Papio; species Papio anubis. Next base: position 40,108 of record NW_022161779.1, read on the forward strand.
CTGGTGGGCTACCAAGGAAACTTGCCATATTAGTCTGGAGTGAGTTTTGATTGATCAGAGTGGACAATAAAAGGCTCAGTTGTAATTCCGGGAGACTTAATTAGCCATTTGCAACCTTCAGATAAGGCTATCAAGAATCCATTTAAAGGATTAATGAGGGAAGAGAACAGGTGGATACAGGCTTCAGATTTTGAGTTTGATACCGAGAGGAAGAAAGAGGCTCACAACGTCACAACTGTGAATGGGCCAAAACTCCATGGAATGCTGTAAAACAAGAGCCAAATGTGAAATGGTTTAAATAATGTGAATTAGTAACACTCTTGGAAACCTGCGTACAATTGTACAATTTGTTGTTTGATGATAGTTTTGACTTGGTTTCTAATGCTGCTAAGGTCAAAGATTAAGAGATTCATTTAGAATCCAGTAGTAACAATGGTTATCAGGCTTTAAAAATGAATTTGAGGGTAAAGATAAAAACTTTATGACACTTAGAAACAGCCTTCACTTCCTATGTGGCCATAATTCTCAAAACTAGCTTCTATAACACATATTTAATTTTTTTCTCCTGCAATTTAATATATATGAACATTTGGTAACATATTTGCCTTTTTTCTATGTATGAATATAACATTGGAATTTCTTCAAATTTATTACTTTAAGAGTTGTTCCAGTTTTTTTACTGAAATATTTGTTTACATGAATTAAACCTTCATGTAAAGTTTAAATATATTGTACTAACTTCTTGCTTTATACACAATTTTACTGCTACATGCTGTGTTTGCATGTACAGTATAGGAATTTTCTCAGATGTATTTGATACTGTGACATGTTTTTTAGTTGCTAGTACCAACTTAAATCTCCAATATTTGCCTCCATGGTTCATTTTTCTTTGTTTTGTTGTCTGCTATAATATTGTCGGTGTATTTCTTTTTAGCTATGTAGCTGAGTATCTTTATTCATGGTCAGTAGTATATAATTAAATATGCAGAGTCAGTAATTTCCTAGAACTCAGTATAATGAATATAGAATACTGTATTTATACGAACATGTAATACCTCCCTCTATAAAACCACTATAATATCATTTGAACACTTTTACAAATAATGAAAGGTACTTTTTTACCCCGTAACATTTTCTCGCAAAACTGGGTGCTCTTATTTACATTCCCATCTTATATGTCAGCTTATTTGTATCATAATTCAGGTACTGGAGAAACAGGGAAAATCAGATACAGATCCTGACTTGAAAGATCTAAGGCTCTGCTAGAGGAAACAGACATACAAACAATACTTACATTGCTTTGAGACATGTGATATGGTGTTTTACAGTGAAGGAAGCCTCAAAGTGTTTGGGGTGGTCAAGGAGGGTTTTACTGAATAGGTGCCTTGAGCTAACCTGCTGTTTGTCAGGTTAACAAGGGGAGGTAGGGCATTCCAGATAGAGCAAAGATCATGAATAAAGGAAGGAAGCATAAAAGAACACAGTATACTCTGGAAACAGCATTAGCTCAGTGGGGCTGGAACCTAAGGGCATGTGAGATAAGACAGGAAGATAAGGCAGAAGCCAGATTGGATGGGATTCTCAGCCAAGCTAAGGAGTTTGAACTTCAACCTACATGGAGTGGGGAGTTACTACAGGATTTTAAGCAGAGGAATTTTTCCTTTAAAAAGGATTCTCTGAACCTGTGGGTTGGCAGGCACCTGAAGTTCCAGCTACTCAGGAGGCTGAGGCTGGAGAATTAAGTATAGTCTGGGCAACAATGGGAGATGCCTCTTTTTTATTTTTTTAAAGATGTCTCTCTTTTTTAAAAAGTATTTTAAAAAGGTTTTGCTGGCTGCAGTGTGGTGGATGGATTGGAGAGGCAAGAGGTGGAAGACAGTTTAACCATTTAGAAGGCTATGAGGGCAGTCAAATGAGAAATAATGTTTGGAATGAAGGTAATGGCAGTGGAGATGATGAGGGACATGAATTTGGGATATCAAAAAGGAATCCTTGGATATGGCGCGGGGGGGGGGGGGGGGGGGGAAGGGGGGGGAAGGGAGGGAGAGGGATGGCAGGGGAGGGAGGAGGAGGGAGAGAGAGAGTGGGGGAGGGAGATAGTGGGGGAGGGAGAGACAGTGGGCGGGGAGAGGGGGTAGAGAGAGAGAGAGAATGCCCTAGGTCATTAAGAATTATTTTTCATACCTCCTGCAACTTTACTGAAAAGATTACCAAGGACTGACAGATCTTTGCCTCCAATCTTCCCCACCCTTCCTTTTATGTTTCAAAGTGCTACAAAGTCATCTCCCCGAAGCAGCTCTGATTATATAAACTTTTGCTCAGAAACATCTGATATACCCCCACTGCATGCAGAGTGAAATCTGGGCTTCTTGGCGCATTCAAGACTCTCTCCATAACATGTTTTGGTAGGCCAAGAGATGGACCACTTGGATACCTTGATCTCTTGCTAAGTATTATTTACTTTCCCCACCCTATAAATCATCTGTCTCAAACATTAATCTTTGTACCTCCAACACTCCCCCCTCCATTTTCTGTACCGTATTTGCAGCATTTCTTGTCTATCTCAGCCTGTCAAAATTAAACTCAGCGTTTATGTCAGGTTATGTCTCCATAACGCCTTATCCAGGCCCTTAGTCAACATCCTTCTTCCTCTTCTGCGGTGCATAGACTTTTATATCTCAATCACAACACTTTTGGCGTTCTGCCTGGTTTTACACAGTTGTGTCCTGGTGTCCCCTGCTGCCTTACCCTGTGACTTAAGCATAGTATGGGTTAAAAATTTGCCATGAATTGGCCTGCAGCAGGGATCTGATCCTTGTTATCAACCACTCAACGTTTATCAGACAGTATGGAAAATCAGGCGATTCTTCTAATTCATGAAATTACCCATGAAAAAAAGTCTAAAGGAGTCACCCGTCTCTAAGGGGGCTTTTTGCTGTCTAGAATAACCGTGACAAAAAGTGGGAGCAAAATAATTAGCTGTCAGGGGAGTACGGCTTCTCTAAATAGTTGCAAGATGCCTAAATTGTTTATGTAAAATAAATTATCTTATGTACTGCACTTTCGAAAAGACCGAGGAGATCTAAGATATCTCCAAGTGGAAATTCCTGGTGACGGGTGTCCTTCTTCTGAGGTCAACTGCACTGACCATTGCACATTGTATTCTGGACTAGGTTCAACACAGCAAAACAGGCTCGTGGCTCGTCCCCGGCGTCCAACTGCTGCGTGGCCCCGTGCGACCTACACCCCACTCCGCCCCCGCCCGCGACCCCGTCCCCGTCCCCGGCCCCACCCCCGCCCCCGCCCCGCCCCCCGTCCCCGCCCCCGCCCCCCGTCCTCCGTCCCTCGTCCTCCGTCCTCCGTCCGCAGCGGCTGCAGCCCTGGAGGCTCCAAGGGAACTCCCGCACGTCTGCGCGCGCAATGCCGGGACCGAGGGTCGGCGCGGCGCGCGCAATTGCCTTGGAAACCACGGCGCGCGCACGCGCAAACGCGGGGCGTGGGGAAAAAGACTGAACTGAGAGCTTTGCCGCGGGAGGGGGGGCTCTACCTCCCGTCGACCGTCGCTCCCCCGCGGTGGGCGCGTGCGCCGGCCCGCTCCCTCGGGCGGAGCGTCCCTTGCTGCACGCTCCCAGCTCGCGCGTTCCCCCTCGTGCCCTCCCCCGCCTCACACGCACCCTTGCCCTCCTCCCGCATTTGTGCGCCGGTGCAGCAGGCAGTGGGAACATCCGGGCATTTACGCAGCTGAGCGGCGACCCGGGCGGCGGCGGCGGTCGAGGAGCTCCCTCATGGCAGGGACGAGGCGGAGGGAAGGCGAAAGCGGGGCGAGGAGTTAAGCCGGAGCCTCCGCGGGGCGGGTTTCCGAGGGAGGCACAGAGGGAAGCGGCTCTCGCGGCCGGAGGAGGGCCGGGCGCGGGGCTCGTCGCCCCTCTCGCGCATTCTGTACAGCCCGGGCTCCGGAGATGCATCTGCATCAGGTCCTCACTGGGGCTGTCAACCCTGGAGACAACTGCTACTCCGTGGGCAGCGTCGGGGATGTCCCCTTCACGGTGAGCGGCGGCCGGGAGCCCGAGGGGAAGATACCAGGATCCAGACGCGGGGGCAGGGACCACCTGTCCAGGGCGCACGCCTCCTCAGGAGGCTGTGAGGTGTTGGTGGGCCCCACCCGTGGCCCCTTTGCAGCCTTGGGGTTTAGTTCCCCGTGGGACCGTGGGTCCTGCGTCTGGTGTAGGAAATCACCCCTTAGGGGAAAGGCTTAGGAATCCACCGCACTCTCCACCCCCAGCAAAAGGGCCCGAGGTGGCTGAACTAGAAGGTTCCTCCTAGGGCAGCCCTTGGGTCTGCGGTGGAGGAAGGTGGTGGGGTCGCTGAAACCCCAGAGCGTCCGTTTCTCACCTGCTTTCGGCGTGGAGGCGAAGAGACTTGGTGTTGGTTTCGGAACGTGGAGGCGAAGAGACTTGGTGTTGGTCTCGGAGCGTGGAGGCGATGCTGCGCCTTGGCTCCCCCTGCCCGCTGTGTTAGGGCAGCTTGGAGCTGCTGGAGTCTGTGGCTTTAAGCCTAACCCTGTGTATCTCCTGATAATGCAGGATCTTAATTCCAAGAAGAAGATAAAAATTCATCCTCTGCGGCCGAAAGATTTAGCATGAAAGGGTTAGAGTGACAGTGACTTGGAGAGCTGTCTCATTTATCAGGAGGTCGTAGTTTGGTAACCCTCCTAGATAATACTTTAATCTGTAAGGTAGCCCTTTTTTTTTTTTTTTTTTTAAATATAGTAAGGCAATGTGAAAAATTTACGACAGTGCTTGTTTGTTAGAGAAAAGTGTATGTATACATAACGTTTTAGAATCTCCTTAAAAGCTGGATGAAATAGACATGTTTCTCAAGGAGATTGGACTCATCAGTCCTTTTTGAAAATGGAAATGTTCAAACCAAGCCCTGGAGCTTTGTTTACTCACAGTCTCCCATAGATTAATATGAGTTCTTTTTTAAAGAATGAAATTTATACGTGGTCTTCCTTAAAAGGAACTGTAGGCAGCCAGACGTTTATTAAATACATTTTGTTATTGATAACCGTTCTTCTTGATAAAATTGGAAATAGCATAATGGTATGCTTTTTAGACAAGGAAAACCCTTTGATCTGATGTCTGCTTTCCAACAGTGTTTTTAAAACTGCAGAAAATAAAGCTTCAGCAAAACTGCAGAATCATTATGTAGCAGTGCATTCTGGAACAATTTATTTTTTTGACGTTTTGTGATACATTAACCCCAGAAGATTGCTTTTTAGCCACTTTAATTTTTTAGTGTAATCAACTTGGCCTAGCTCCAGTTTAGAACAAGCCCTTTAAAAATAGGGTTTGCCTGCTTTATATTGTTACGCCTATCACTATCACTGGTGTGTCATCTGTGTTTTATGTACATATGACTTAAAAGATCCATATAGAACTGAGCTTGGTCTTCAAGTGTGTGGAGAATCTTTTGGGGATAGAGAGAAGAAATTTCCCTGTTCCCCAGTAGTGCAGATAGGAAGTTCCCCAGGGTTAGAAAGTGGGCCTCTTTCATCAAGAAACAAAGCTGGAATCTTTGGTTATAGGTATTTTCCTGCTAGAATGGTGGTGGTAGTTTTCTGCTTCCATCTGAAGTGGAGTGCTGTTTCACTGCAGGTCTAGTATGTAGAACTAAATAAACGGGTTCAGATGCAGCCTGGAAAAACCTGTGTAAGAACTGTTAGTGCTGCGCAGGTGTGGTTATGCTGTAGGCCACTTGTGACCAGATGCTTAGAGTCATTTTCAAATCTTTTTGCACCTCCCTAATTCAACCTTTCACAAAGTCTAGTTGACTCTCTGCACTCTCTACCAGATTTACTCCTTTTCATGTCCTTAACCACCACCTTATTTTACAGTCTTATTTGTATTAATATGAAAGCTTTCAAAACAATTTTCTGACACTCATGTCTGATAACTTCTTCATCCTCCACACCGCTGCTAGGATAATTTTCTTCAAGTATCATTTTACCATATCACTCTTGGCTTAAGAATGTGTAGTTGTTTCTAATAGCTGTGTTACGAAATACAAACTTGTCAAATATTCTCCATCTTTGACTTTATATTTAATTATATGTACTCCTCACTTTGGCCCCTCTGTTACATACTGATCTTCTTACTCTAACCTGCATTTTTATGTTGCAACAAGACAGTCCTTTTGGTCTTCCAAATTCGACTCAAAATTTACCTGGTTTAGGATGCCTGCCTGTGACACTGTTATTTTGGTCTTTTGACAAATGCAAATACAAACCCATTTTGCACACCACCTCATTTTAATACCTTAGTTTTGAGTGTACTGATCCAGTTATAATTTTGTCATGAACTGGAGATGACCTCTTGGGCTTTGTGAAAAACAGATTGGCAAAAAAAAAAAAAAAAAAAAAAAGAACAAGCTGTTTTCAAGCACTGTACAATCAACTAACAAATACCTGAATTCCTATATTTGTATAGTAAAAAGAAAAAGCAAGCTCCTCTTCATGGAGCATGTCACTTGATTTTAGAGCAATCAGATGAAGAAGCTTTAGTTCTGGATCAGATGATTAAAAGGGCGACCAGCCAGGACTTGGAATGAAGGTCTTGTGACTTCTCATCGTGTGGGCTTTTCTTTGTAGTATTTCCTTCTTAATATCAGAGTGCCTGCTTTGGAGAGGGCGTGTAGGTGCGTAGGTGGGTTAGTGGATGGATGGAAGGCCTCCCAGCCAGACACAGTGTAGAATACTGTCTTGCAACTAACTGATGGTTCTTAGCAGATGTTGTGTTTCATGGTAACCTGAGAACCTTTTCAAAATACAATACATACTTTATTTCAGAATCTAAAATTGATACATCTTTGAAGAATAGAATTGTTCTAAAAGGATTTTGAGTTTATAACATTGTAATAATTGAAAGAAATGGTGTGTTACATATTTTCCTGTGCATGGTGGGTGGTGTGATTGGTTGGCTGTGAATGACTGCTTGATGTCATGATGTCCCAGTTTGTGCAATATTGACATGGTAGTGCAGTCTATAGTAGACAATCTCAGCTGATGTCTGTGGTTTTAGTGGTATCATGTAAGCTGTGATGCTTTTCACTTGTGTTTAGGCAGCATACAGCTGTTTTCTTAAACATTCAATTGTGATTTCGTAAATGTAGCTGTAGATACCACATTTTAAAACATCACCTTTTGAACAATTTTGTTCTTTTCAGTGTAAGGTCTAGGTTTTGGAAACGTTATCCTGCAATGAGTCAAATCTCTGGTAGTTCAACCTGTGTATGTGCTTTATTATACTTTATTTTGCCTTTAAGACATTTCTAACTACCCTTCAGTGAATGTTTTGAGGGTTTATGCAACAGATATTGTAAATTTCTCATTATTTATGTTACTACTTTTCTGAAAGATAGTCCTTGGCTATTTTTAAACTTTACTGCACATATTAAAATATTAATTGAAATAATGATCATACATGATGATTTTCAAATTAAAAATTCATTTGGCCTTAAGGTTTGCAGACTATTTTCAGATGTGGGCAGTGGCTATTATTCTAGTCTGACATGATTTCAACACATTGATGAACATTTACAAAAATTAGTAAGTCATTTGCACTCTTACGGCATTTATAATATACTGGCAGAGATTAAAATGATTTGTATAATTATAACATAAGGCAGATGGAAGAGATTGTAGTTGGGAAAACAAGAAGAGGTTTTATGGAAGATTAAGGTTTGGAAAGATAAGAACAGAAGCAAAGGAATGGCATAATACGAAGGATAAATTATTGAGTGACTGTTGTCTTTGCAAAAGTTACTTTTTAACCACAGGACTTCTTCATTAAATAATAGACACTCTTAGAATGTGGAAAAAATATAATTTTCAAACATTACCTGTAGCTTTTCAGGAAAATATACCTGGTATTCTGACATTCGATTTTTTTTTAATTAAAGTACCAACAAAAGGTTGGAAATAAATGGAAAACCATTGATTTAAAAATTAGAAGATAATGTTGTATAACCTCTTTTATGGCATTTAGATATGTCTTAACTCTATTGTAGAATAACATTTCAGTCCTAGAGTTATGGCAACACTAAACCTTAAAATTATTCAACCAGTTTATACATTTAGCAAATGTCGAACACATAGGTGTGCTAAGCTTTGTGGGTATTAAAAAAAAAAAAAAAAGAATTACAAGACATAGTCTTGATTTCAGGGAGTTTACTGAAGAAGTGTAGGATCCTGGTAATCTAATAGGAGAGTAAAAGACATGTACCTAATAACCACAGTAGGCCAGCTGTGCAATATTGCCAGCATTTAAGTGGGAATTCAGGAAGACTAAGAGATAACTTTTGGCCAGGGGAATCAAGGAGCTGGTTAGAAACATGCTTCTGTACTGGCTGGTTATTAATGTGTCAACCTGTGCTGAGAGGAAAGGGAAAGACAGAAGTCAAGAATTTAGAATGGACTTGTTTTCTAAGAGAAATTGGCCTTTTTGCTTGGCGTGTAGCTTCTTGTTTATTTAAATGGATACATTTAAAACCTTGTGGGCTTGGGCTTCATGTCAGCCAGTACGTGAATATAGGGTTATATAAGTTCTTATATACCTGTGTAGCTTGTTAATTAGCCTTCCTGCTTGTAGCAAGAAGACTCCTAGCAACTACTGAGAAACTCTGGTAAGGTTCTGAATAATATCTTCCCCAAAAATAGAAGGTCAGATACCAACTACTTGTATGGTGTTGTCTAAATCACTTAAATATGTTTAGGTCTTTGATCTGTAAAAGAAGTTCTTAAAGATATTCTTTAAGTATTTAGACCACGAATGACAATTATATGGACTTCTCTAGAGATTTTCAGGGGCTAAAAGAGAAAATGGACTAGAAACATAAAGTGGTTGTGTTGAAGTTGTAGGTCTGGAGTCTTTATTGTATATTGCTTCTCACTTGCATTTACAAGACTTTATCAGACCTCACAGTCAGGGAGTCTAACCTCCTTTCTGGCTCAGTAGATAGGCCATTCAGAGCATTTATGAAGTAGTGGGTCTAGGAATGAGTCTTTGGGCTTACAGCTGAGGAGGAGCCTCTTGATTAGGTTTTGGTCCTTGGCACCTGACAGATAATAATTGCCTGTGAGGAGGAGCCTCTTGATTAGGTTTTGGGCCTTGGCACCTGACAGATAATAATTGCCTGTGAGGAGGAGCCTCTTGATTAGGTTTTGGGCCTTGGCACCTGACAGATAATAATTGCCTGTGACTGCCATAGTACAGTATTGGGTGGGAGATGGGGCCAGTGTGATAGTGTTTAGGTTCTTCTTTCGCAGCTTTCCTTTTCCCATGCAATGCCTTTATTCTTTTAGTTTCTGTTCTTAGGATTTGGGGGATTTAAAAGACTACTTTAGAAATTATAATCAGATTATCTTAACTTGGATCTCAGTAAATTTTTAGAACAAATCAGAGTCTCAGTATTTAATTATCTGAAAGAGCACAGGATGTTGGTAACAACCATAATGGCACAGTGGAAAAACAAGTCATGCCTGACCAATTTAATTTCCTTCTATGAAAGCAAGGCAGTATTTAAAATGGGATAGTAATATAGAATATCTGAAATTCAGATTTAGTCAGACTTCTCTAGCTTGTCAGTTTTTTATTTTTATTATTATTTTTTGAGATGTAGTCTCACTCTGTCACCCAGGCTGGAGTTCAGTGGCGCAGTCTCTGCTCACCACAACCTCCGTCTCCTGGATTCAAGCGATTCTCCTGCCTCAGCCTCCTGAGTAACTGGGATTACAGGCGCGTGCCACCATGCTAGGCTAATTTTAGTATTTTTAGTAGAGATGGGATTTCACCATGTTGGCCAGGCTGTCTTGAACTCTTGACCTCGAGTAAACCTCCTGCCTTAGCCTCCAAAGATGTTGGGATTACAGGCATGAGCCACTGCACCCGGCCATTTGTCAGTAATTTTTAAAAACAAATTTGGAAGCCAAATATTTTAGTAGAAGTTTTAGGGTTTTCAATCTTTTCGAGTTTGTAGAATCCTTTTGCATTATATTAGTGCTCTGAAACCCTGATCCATGATGTCACTTGGTATTGAGGGACCAAGTACAATTTAACAAAGGTGGCATGACTGTATTCACTCTCTCTTAAAGAGTAAGCTATGATGCTTTTCACTTGTGTTTAGGCAGCATACAGCTCTTTTCTTAAACGTTCAATTGTGATTTCGTAAATGTAGCTGTAGATACCACATTTAAAAACATAACCTTTTGAACAATTTTGTTCTTTTCAGTGTAAGATCTAGGTTTTGGAAATGTTATCCTGCAATGAGTCAAATCTCTGGTAGTTCAAAGAGATGATCATGTAATCCTGGAACTTGATGTAAATATGAAACCAGTTGCCTGCACTTCTTATTTTTTTGTGTGTGGGTTTTTGTTTTCTTAAATTTCTTTTTTTGTTTGTTTGCCTGCAAGTTTTATTCTCAAATCTTCTCATTTCATGATTCCTGAGGCTTCCTTTAATGCTGTCTACCCCTAGTCCTGAACACCTAAAAAATGTAATGGTTATCTTAACTCTTTCTTTTTTTTTTTTTTTTGAGACAGAGTCTCGCTCTGTTGCCCAGGCGGGAGTGCAGTGGCACAATCTCAGCTCACTACGAGCTCCGCCTCCCGGGTTCACGCCATTCTCTTGCCTCAGCCTCCTGAGTAGCTGGGACTACAGGTGCCCGTCACCACGCCCGGCTAATTTTTTGTATTTTTAGTAGAGATGGGGTTTCACCGTGTTAGCCAGGATGGTCTTGATCTCCTGACCTTGTGATCTGCCCGCCTCGGACTCCCAAAGTGCTGGGATTACAGGCGTGAGCCACCGTGCCCGGCCTATCTTATCTCTTTCAGATACAGAAAATAGAGTTAGGCCCCTCTAAATATTATACATGGTAATATGGTGGGAGTGATTTTAAGGGAATACATAATACCCTCTTAGATGGATTATCATTGGAGAGACGTTCCTTTCGGTCCATTTTCTTCTAAAAACTGAGCCTTCTTGGGTGTAATAACATTTAATTTAATTCAGACTAAATTGTTTTATTTCTGTGATTTTAGGAGAAACCCATTGGTTCATACTAAATCAGTAGAGTTTTCTTGTGATTTTAGGAGAAACTCAAAAAGTCGTAAGTGCGTTTTGCAGGTAAGCATAGATGAACACAAAAAACTCAAAAATTCTGGCTTAGACTCATTTCACAGATATATGTAGCTCATATGTTAGCTGTAGTTCAAAAACAAAATTGCATACATTTTCTTAGGAGTAATGATTTTGGTTTTGTGCCAGCAACTTCTTCATATCATCTCTGGCCTCGAGTGCATCCACACTTAAGAGGATCTAATCAGCAGGAGGTAATCATATTATCATCATGTACCTTTCCCATAATAACTCCCATCATTCCTTTTATGTGGATGAATAACCAGTGTTTTCAGCAAAGGCCACTTCCTCCATTTATGTTCTAAATTGGGTGTGATTTTGTACCCCAGGAGACATTTGGCAGTGTCTGGAGACATTTTTGATTGCTGTAACTGGAGATGGGGAATTGGTACTGCCATCTAGTGAGGAGAGGCCAGAGATTTTGATAAAACGTCCTACAGTGCACAGGATAGCCCTCCACAATGAAGAGTTACCCAGCCCAAAATGTCAGTAGTACTGAAAGTTGTGAGAAACCCTGATTTGTACCTTATGGTTCGCATCTCTCTTTCCTACTTAAGTGCATGATTCTAGCAGTTTCTCCCTTCTCTCTTATAAAAATGCTTTTTCTGCTCTACTGAAACACTTTCTTCATTTAGCCTTCTTAGTTTTCTCCTACCATGCTTAATTGCTTCTTGTCAGCCTGATTCCAGATTTGTATACTCAGCTGTTTCTTTGACATCTCCTCCTTGAAGGTCTAATAGCTATCACATTTTCCTCTTCCAGTCTTCCCTAAATCAATAAATGGCAACTCCACTTTTTTTTAGTTCCCTTGTAGTCTACCTTTTCTCTTCCATTTATGTCCTATATCTAATGTTGGCAAATTCTATTGGTTATACCTTCAAAATGCATCCAGAATCTGACTACTACTTATCATCTCTACTGCTGCCACCTTGGTGCAAGACAGCATCATTTTTTCCCCTGGATTATGGCAGTTGAATCTTAAATGGTCTTCCTGCCTTTTCTGCCTCTAGTCTATCCTCCTTCAGTTTATTTTCAACATAGTAGCTAGAATGCTCCTGTTAAAATACAAATAAAATCTTTTTAGTCCCTTCTTCCAAACATGGCTTTTTCTTCTTCCACTCAGAGTAAAAACCTGAGTGCCTGCAATGCCCTTTATTGCTGTTTCTTTAGCACCTGAAACAGAAGGTGGTACAAAAAAGTACTCAATAAATTAGTAAGTGGAAAGGATACTTAGTGTAATACACACATTCTTACAGTAAAAACTGATCTTTTCATAAGGCTATTTTTTATAATACTTCTTGATATAGGTCAGTGGCATTAAGTCATATTTAGAAAAATCAATTTTATAGGATGAAGGCAGAGAGCTTTGATACAATATAGGTGTAAAGCTGTGCTGGTCTGGTTTAATCCAAGGATATATATTAATGTATCAAGAGGAATTGACAGGCTGTTCTAAAATTTTCCTCAGTGATACTTTTGAAAGACTTAAATATATAATGAATTAGAGGTTAGCCTGACAAATACCTGAAGTGTAGAGATTCTGTATTTTAAGAGTTTAATATGTTGTATTAATCTGCTAGGGCTGCCATAACAAAATAACAGACTGGGTAGCTTAAACAACAGAATTTTTTTTTCCTCACAGTTCTGGAGTTTGGAAGTTCAAGATCTGCGTGTCAGCAGATTTGGTTTCTCTGGAGGACTTTCTCCTTGTCTTGTACATTGCCCCCTTCTTGCTGTGTCCTCATATGGCCTTTCTTCTGTGCACATGCACTCCTGGTGTCTTTTTCTCTTAGGGACACTAGTCTTATAGGGCCCCACCCTTAAGGCCTCATTTAACCTTATATTACCTCTTTAAAGGCCTTACCTCTAAGTACAGTCACGTTGGTAGGTAGAGTTTCAAGCTGTGAATTTTGGGGGCACACAGTGTAGTCCACAACACGTTTTAACAATCGGCTGAGCTGGTCCTGGAATTGAAAATTGAGGAGCCTAACAAAGACATGATTGAGGTGGCCGCCCTACTTGGTGGTAATCTCAACTCAACCAAAGGAGTACTCGTGGATAGAAGCAAGATTCTGTTAAGAAATTTTAAGAATATGCTAATATGGACAAATGGGACATTCAAACATGGCTGTGATAATTTTATGCTGGAAAATTTTATATAGATATAATTAAAAGCACAGTTTGACCATTAAAAGCAAAAAGCAAATAAAAACCACAAAGAATTCAGATTTTTTTGGTTTAAAAAATTAATGTAATATCTGCATTGTAAAAGAATTATAATTCCAACAGCGTTGAAATATAGAAAGTAAAACTGAAAGTTTCCAGTCCCCAGAAGAATTAGTATAACTTACTGGTTATCCTTTATACAAAAAATATTTTGGTGCCTGGGCATTGTACATACAAGATAAACTAGCTATTAAAGTGTACTGTTGTACAAGAGGGCTTGGTAGGCCGGGCGCGGTGGCTCACGCCTGTAATCCCAGCACTTTGGGAGGCCGAGACGGGCGGATCACGAGGTCAGGAGATCGAGACCATCCTGGCTAACACGGTGAAACCCCGTCTCTACTAAAAAATACAAAAAACTAGCCGGGCGAGGTGGCGGGCGCCTGTAGTCCCAGCTACTCGGGAGGCTGAGGCAGGAGAATGGCGGGAACCCGGGAGGCGGAGCTTGCAGTGAGCTGAGATCCGGCCACTGCACTCCAGCCTGGGCGACAGAGCGAGACTCCGTCTCAAAAAAAAAAAAAAAAAAAAAGAGGGCTTGGTGTATGTTGGTATTAGCTATAAATTAGTTAAATTGGGGATCATGTACTAACGTGATGATTTTGACTATGGAATAATTGAACTGTAGCCGTTCTTCCTGGCAGTGTTAAATAGTGCTATCTCTGTGTGGTTGGTATATAGAAAACAAGGCAATTTTTGAAAGTAGTAAGATTAATATTTATCTTGTATGTTAAATTGGTACATGAAATCAAATCTGCTTTACAAATTAAATCTAGTTTAGTATCTTCATTTTGTGCCTGGAATTGGTTCCTGCCGATGGGTTCGTGGTCTCGCTGACTTCAAGAATGGAGCTGCGTACCTTTGCAGTGAGTGTTACAGCTTTTAAAGATGGCACAGACCCAAAGAGTGAGCGGTAGCAAGGTTTATTGTGAAAAGCTACAGGGCAGAGCTTCCACAGCGTGGAAGGGGACCTGAGTGGGTTGCCACTGCTGGCTGGGGTGGCCAGCTTTTATTCCCTTATTTGTCCCTTCCCGTTCGGTTTCCGTCCTATCAGAATGCCCTTTTTTCAGTCCTCCCTGTGATTGACTACTTTTAGGATCCTGCTGATTGGTGCGTTTTACAGAGCACTGATTGGTGCATTTTACAATCTTCTTGTAAGATGGAAAAGTTCTCCAAGTCCCCACTTGACCCAGGAAGTCCAGCTGGCTTCACCTCTCAATTTTATAGATGAGGATACTAATACTCTTGAGAAATTAAATCATTTAATGAAGGCCACCTAGTTAGTACCGTGGCAGAATTAAGACTGGAACCCAAAGCTCCTAGTTCTCTTCCCCCCACCCCAGCAAAATGTAAAAAGTAACACATGCCCTTGCAGATAATTTGAAAAATCCTGAAGAAAGAGAAAATAATTTATAATGGCACAACCCAGAGATAACCCCACTTAACATTTTGGTAAGTTGGACTGAGGCCTCATGGAGGAAGCTCGTATTATTACTGATTTGAGAATGTTTACCTGTAATTTTTTTTGTTGAATGATTTTTGGATAGTTATTTTTCTAATAATTTATTTTGTGTAGGTTTTCAAATTTATGAGTATAAAGTTGTTCACAGCAGCCTTTGAATATCTTCTTAGGTTTGCAGCATTTCTGTTGCTTCTTTTCTCATTACTGCCATTGGTTATTTGTGCCTCTCCCTTTTTCTTCAACAGAGGTTTATCAAATTTATTAATCTTTTTTAAAGAACCCACTTTAGCTTTACCATTTCTCTCTGTTATATACTTATTTTCTATTTTATTAATGTTTTTCTTAATTTGTTATTTCCTTTCTTCCATATTAATTTTGCTGTTTTTCTCCTACCTTGTTGAGCTAAATGCTTAGCTCATTTTTGACTTTCTCCCTAATAGATGAATTTAGAATATAAGTTTTCCTCCAAGATCTGCATTCTCTGCATTCTATAAAGCTGTTTTTAAAACCGTGAACTCATAAGTAATTTGGAAGTAAATTTCTGAATATCTGGTACTTTTAAAGTTACAAATATGGTTACTAATTTCTAGCGTAGCTGTATTGTGTGCAAATGGCATGCGGTGTGTACTAATAATCTTTTTAAGTTTATTGAAATTTCAGTTGGTCAGTTTTTATAAGTTTTTTTTTTTTTTTTTTTTGAGACGGAGCCTCGCTCTGTCGCCCAGGCTGGAGTGCAGTGGCGCGATCTCGGCTCACTGCAAGCTCCGCCTCCTGGAGACCATTCTCCTGCCTCAGCCTCCCCAGTAGCTGGGACTACAGTCACACGCCACCATGCCCGGCTAATTTTTTGTATTTTTAGTAGAGATGGGGTTTCACCGTGTTAGCCAGGGTGGTCTCAATCTCCTGACCTCATTATGCACCTGCCTCATCCTCCCAAAGTGCTGGGATTACAGGCGTGAGCCACCGTACCCGGCGTTTATAAGTGTTTCGTATGTGCTTAAAGAAAATGTGTCCTCTTCAATTGTTGGACAGAGTTTTATATATTTTAGGTCAAGCTTGTTCATCATGTTGTTTAAATCTCCTAAAACGTTACCACTTTTCTGTCTGCTTATTCATTTTGCCGAGAGATGTGTTAAAATCTACTATAAATATGCATTTATTCCTGTCTTGTAGTTTTGTTAATTTTGTTTTATTTATCTGTGCTTACAAGTTTAAAATTATTACATCTTCTTGGTGAATTGATCTGTTGGTCATTAGGAAGTAACCCTTTTTGATTTCTGACAATGCTTTCTGCAGTGTACTTTCTCTGGCATTAATATAGTTTTATTAGCTTCCTTTGGTTGGCATTTGTACAGTCTATCTTTTTACTTTCAACTTTTCTGCATAGTTATGTTTCAGATCTTTCTTCCAAATATAGTGATGCATTGATTAACAATGGAGATGCATTCAATATATTGCTAGGCAGTTTCATCGTTGTGCAAATATCATAAAGTGTACTTACACAAACCTAGATGGTTTTTTTTTTTTTTTTTTTTTTTAAAGACCGAGTTTCACTCTTGTCTCCCAGGCTGGAGTGCAGTGGCACAATCTCTGCTCACTGAAACCTCCGTCTCCCGGGTTCAAGTGATTTTCCTGCCTCGGCCTCCCGAGTAGCTGGAGTTACAGGCATGTGCCATCACGCCTGGCTAATTTTTGTATTTTTAGTAGATGTGGGGTTTCACCATATTGGCCAGGCTCGTCTCGAACTCCTGACCTCAGGTGATCCATCCTCCTTGGCCTCCCAAAGTGCAGGATTACAGGTGTGAGCCACCACACCTGGCCACAAACCTAGCTAGTATATCCTAGAACATACCTAGGCTATATGGCATAGCCTGTTGCTCCCAGGTTACAAAGCTGTAT
The DNA here is from genome assembly GCF_008728515.1 of Papio anubis. NCBI lineage: Eukaryota > Metazoa > Chordata > Mammalia > Primates > Cercopithecidae > Papio > Papio anubis. Next base: position 56,881 of record NW_022161779.1, read on the forward strand.
AGCCTGTTGCTGTACTGAATAAGGTAGCCAGTTGTAACACAGTGGTATTTGTGTATCTAAACATATCTAAATGTAGAAAAGGTACAGTGAAAATATGGCAACATAATCTTATGGGACCACCCTCATATGTGTGGTCCATTGTAGACCGGATCCGTTGTAGACTGGAATGTTAATGTGGCACATGACTATAAAACATAGTTGGATTTTGGCCGGGCGCGGTGGCTCAAGCCTGTAATCCCAGCACTTTGGGAGGCCGAGACGGGCGGATCACGAGGTCAGGAGATCGAGACCATCCTGGCTAACATGGTGAAACCCCGTCTCTACTAAAAAATACAAAAAACTAGCCGGGCGAGGTGGCGGCGCCTGTAGTCCCAGCTACTCGGGAGGCTGAGGCAGGAGAATAGCGTAAACCTGGGAGGCGGAGCTTGCAGTGAGCTGAGATCTGGCCACTGCACTCCAGTCTGGGTGACAGAGCGCGACTCCGTCTCAAAAACAACAACAACAACAAAACCCAAAAAAAACCATAGTTGGATTTTTAAAAATACAGCCTGACAATTTCTGTGTTAACTAGAACTTTCAGTTCATTTATGCTTGATGTAATTACTGGCATGTTTGTGTTTAAATTCGCAATCTTACTATGTGCTTTTTGTTTGTTCCTTTTGTTCTTTGCTCCCCTTTTTCTCCTTTCTTGTGTCTTTTGAAATGAATTTTCTTTTTCATTCAGTTTTTTTCCCTGTAGTCCTAAAACTCCATATTCTGTTTTCATTCTTTTGCTAGTTACTCTAGAAATTACAGCATGCATTCTTAACTTATTTCTCTTATTGAAGCCTTATGAGGGTTTACATTCCTTCTAGACAATTCAAGAACCTTTTGTACTGCTTTTTAATTCCATTCCTGCTTATAATATACCCTTCTATGGTAAGCCTATTTTTATAACCCTGGAAGACATTATTATTTTACACAGTCAATGCTTATTTAGATTTACCCATATGTTACTTTGCTCTTCGTTTCTTCCTTCTCTGACATTCCATTTGAGATCATTTTCCTTCTTCCTGGAGAATCTCCATTAGAATTTCCTTTGGTGTGAATCTGTTGGTGTTGTAATGTTGTCTTTTGTTTGTCTAAAAAAGCCTTTTTTTCATTCTTTTTAAAACTTTTAGTTTCAGGGGTATGTGTGCAGGTTTATTATACAGGTAAGTTGTGTGTTGCTTGGTTTGGTGTACAGATTATTTTGTCACCCAGGTAATAAGTATAGTTCCTGATAGGTAGTTTTTTGATCCTCTCCCTCTTCCCTCCCTCCACTCTTCAGTAGGCCCTGGTGTCTGTTTTTCCCTTCTTTGTGTCCATGTGTACTCAGTGTTTAGCTTCCACTTATAAATGAGAATATGTGGTATTTGGTTTTCTGTTTCTGCCTTAGTTTACTTAGAATAATGGCCTCCAACTACATCCGTGTTGTTGCAAAGGACATGATCTCATTTTTTTTATGACTGCATAGTATTTCATGGCATATGTGTACCACATTTTCTTTATCGAGTCTACGATTGATGAGCATCTGGGTTGATTCCCTGTCTTTGCAATTGTGAATAGTGCTGCAGTGGACATATGCATGCGTGTGTCTTCATGGTGCAACAATTTATATTCCTTTGGGCATATACCCAGTAATGGGGTTGATGGGTTGAATGGTAGTTCTGTTTTTATTTTGTTTCATTCTTTTTTTTTTTTTTTTTGAGACTGAGTCTTGCTCTGTTGCCCAGGCTGGAGCATAGTGGCATGATCTTGGCTCGCTGCAACCTCCGCCTGCTGGGTTCACATGGTTCTCCTGCCTCAGCCTCCCAAGTAGCTGGCATTAGAGGTGCACACCACCACGTCTGGCTAATTTTTGTATTTTTAGGAGAGAATGGTTTCACCATGTTGGCCAGGCTGGTTTTGAACTCCTGACCTCAAGCAATCTGCCCACCTCAGCCTCCAAAAGTGCTGGGATTACAGGTGGGAGCCCAGCCTATTTTGTTTCATTCTTTTTTTTTTTTTTTTGAGACGGAGTCTTGCTCTGTCACCCAGGCTGGAGTGCAGTGGCCAGATCTCAGCTCACTGCAAGCTCCGCCTCCCGGGTTCACGCCATTCTCCTGCCTCAGCCTCCCGAGTAGCTGGGACTACAGGCGCCCGCCACCTCGCCCGGCTAGTTTTTTTGTATTTTTAGTAGAGACGGGGTTTCACCGTGTTAGCCAGGATGGTCTCGATCTCCTGACCTCGTGATCCGCCCGTCTCGGCCTCCCAAAGTGCTGGGATTACAGGCTTGAGCCACCGCGCCCGGCCTTTTTGTTTCATTCTTGAAAGGCCGTTTTGCTGTCTTTTAGCAGTTAGACAGGTAGATAGAGCATGGCAGTGTTTTCCTTTCAGCACCTTGAGAATTATAGTCTTCTGGCCTTTACTGTTTCTGTTGAGATGTAAACTGCTAATTTACTGTTGGTTCTTTGAAAGTTGTATTTTTTTCTCTTAGCTGCCTTTGTGATATTTTCCTTTGTGTTTCTGAAGTTTTGCTATGTTTTGTCTGTGTATACATTTAAAAAATCTGGGCGTTTTCAAATCTGTACATTAATATCTTTTATCATTTATTGAAAAATTTCATCTGTTATTTCTTCAAATATTGCCTCTGCCCTGATTGACCTTATAAAACAAATAAATATGTTTTAGACTTTCTGACTTTATTTCTATGTCTAATAGTTTTTGCCATGTTTTCTATCTTTTTATTTTTATTTTTTTGAGGCAGAGTCTCGCTCTGTCGCCCAGAGTGACTCCGTTACCCAGGAGTGCAGTGGAATTGTCTCAGCTTACTGCAACCTCCACCTCCCAGGTTCAAGTGATTCTCTTGTCTCAACCTCCTGAGTAGCTGGGATTAGAGGCATCCATCACCATGCCCGGCTAATTTTTGTATTTTTAGTAGGGACAGGGTTTCCCCATGTTGGCCAGGCTGGTCTCGATCTCTGACCTCAGGTGATCTGCCTGCCTCTGCCTCCCAAAGTGCTGGGATTACAGGCATGAGCCACTGCGCCTGGCCCCATGTTTTCTATCTTTTTATCCTTTTGTGCAACATTCTAGATTTTTTTTTCTAATCAATTTGCAAATCATATATTCAACCATGTCTAATTTTCTGTTAAAGCCATCCTTAAATTATTAGTTTTGGGTTATACTGGTTCTTTCATGAGGTCTTCTTTCCTTGTGTGATAGATATTGTTGACTATGTGTATTTGAAAAATGACTTTTAGAAATAACCTAAGACCCAAGATGGTGGTATCTTACCCAAAAGGGAATTTTAATTTAATTAGGTGACATGTCTTGGGGATTTTACTGGTTAGGGATGACATTAATTCAAGCCCAAGGCTTGAAATTTTCTAAACCATCCAAGTGATACAAAGACAGGTGCGAATCTCTACAAGTGGCTGGGCGCCGTGGCTCACACCTTTAATCCCAGCACTTTGGGAGGCTGTGGTGGGTGGATTACCTGAGTTCAGGAGTTCGAGACCAGCCTGGCCAACTGGTGAAACCCCGTCTCTACTAAAAATACAAAATTAGCTGGGCATAGTGGTGCACGCCTGTCGTCCCAGCTACTCGGAGGCTGAGGCAGAAGAATCGCTTGAACCCGGGAGGCAGAGGTTGCAGTGAGCTGAGATTGCTCCACTGTACTCCATCCTGGGTAACAAGAACAAAACTCCATCTCACACCCACACCCACACCCACACCCACACCCACACACACACACAAAATCTCTGTAAGTGTTGGTTTAAGTCTCTCATGTTATGTAGATTAATCTTCAAGATTTCAGTTCAAAGTGTTGGGTAGTTTATTGGAGTCCCATCTTTTGTCAGATGGAGCACTTTCATTTTTGTTCCTCTAGATCCAAGAGACCATCAAAATACAGTTCAGTTTTACCCTCACTCTTTTAGATTAGCAATGCTGTTAGGACAAATTGGCATTCAGTGCTGAGCACAGCCTTATGTTCTCCTTTTCTCTTAGATTTTGGCCCACTAATTTCGCACAGTATTTTTTTTTTTTTTTTAGCTCTTTCAGTGTTTTTAAATCTATGTTCATTAAGAATATTAATCTGTATGGGCCGGGCCAGGTAGCTTACGCCTGTAATCCCAGCAGTTTGGAAGGCCGAAGCAGGCAGATCACTTGAAGTCAGGAGTTCGAGACCAGCCTGGCCAACACGGTGAAATCCTATCTCTACTAAAAATACAAAATTTAACTGGACATGGTGGCACACGCCTGTAGTCCCAGCTACTTGGGAGGTTGTGGCACTAGAATCACTTGAACCTAGGAGGTGGAGGTTGCAATGAGCTGAGATGATGCCACTGTACTCTAGCCTGAGTGACAGAGTGAGACTGTTTAAAAAGAAAAAAAAGACTATTAATCTATATGTTTTTTTCCCCTCTTGTACTGTTTTTGTCTGGTTTTGGTATCATGCTAAGATGTTTTTTGTATGTTTCATGAAGCTTTTTGTGTTTTAAATTTAGATCCTATGATTCATTTTGAGTTAATTTTTGTGTAAAATATCAGAGTAGATTTTTTTTTTTTTTTTGGTATATGAATGTCCAGTTGTTCCAATACCATTTGTTGAAAAGCTGCCCTTTCTCCATTGAATTGCCTTTGTACCTTTGTGAAAAATCAGTTGGCTATATTTTTGTGGGTCTATTTCTGTAGTCTGGGTTCTGTTGCACTGGTCTATGTCTCTATCCTTTTGCCACAACACCACTGTCTTGATTACTGACTTTGTGGTAAGTCTTATAATTGGGTAGTGTGATTCTTGCAACTTTCTTCTCTTTTTTTTTTTTTTTTTTTTAACAATTGTTTTAGTTATTCTAGTTCCTTTATCTTTCCATTTAAATTTTGGGATCAGTTTGTCTATAGCTACAAAAAAAATCCTGCTAGGAACGAACTTGATTGCCTTTCTTTTAAATCTGTAGATCAGTTTGTGGAGAAGTGACATCTTTGAGTCTTCCAATTATGAATGTATGTCTGTATTTATTTAGATCTTTGACTTTTCATCAGTGTTTACACATATAGATCTGATACATGTTTTGTTAGAAGTATTTCATTTTTCAGAGCTATGTTAAAATGGTATCTTTTTAAACATTTTATTTTCCAATTGTTTCCAGTCATTCATGTCTGTTGATTTTGTATCCTGTGACCTTAGCAGTAGGTTTTATTTTTCTTTTTTGTAAATCTCTTGGGATTTTCATTGTAGCTGTCCACAGTAGCTGCAAATTAGACCATTTGAATTCTTCCTTTCCAATCTATGTGTTCTTTTTTTTTTTTTTTTGCCTTATTGCACTACTAGGTTTTTTTATTTTTAATAGATGCCCTTTATAAGGCTGAGAAGATTCTTTTTTATTCCTTGTTTGCTGAAAGTTTTTATCATAAAGGAATCTTGAATATTGTCAAGTGCTTTTTCTGTATGCATTAATATGGTTATGTATTTTTTTCTTTGAATTATTAATGTGTGGATTGCCATGATTGAGTTTTGAAAATTGAATCAGTCTTGTAGTACCCGTACAAGCCCCACTTTGTTATGGAATATTATTGTTTTTATTTGTGGCTGGATTTGATTTGCTAAGATTTTATTGAGTGTTTTTACGTCTGTGTTCATTAAGAATATTTATTATTATGGTTTTTTCTCTTGTACTGATTTTGTCTGGTTTTGGTATCATTGTAATACTAGCTTCATGAGTTTGGAAGTATTTTGTCCTCTTCTACTTTCTGTCAGGATTATGTAGAATAGGTGTTATTTCTTCTTTAAATGTTAGTAGAATTTACCAGTGAAACAATCTGGGCCTGGAGTGTCCTTTTTTGGAAGGATTTTAACTATACATTTAATTTATTTACTAGTTAAAGGACTATCCTAGTAATGTATTTCAGCTTGGGTGTGTTTATACTGTTTTTGGTTTTAGAGGAATTAGTCTATTTCATCTGTTTCATTTTTATAGATTTGCATATAGAGTTGTTTGTGGCATTTCATTATTATACTTTTAATATGTGCAGGGTTAGTACTGATACCCCTCTTTTATTCTTGATAATGGTAATTTGTGTCTTTTCTCTTTGCTTATCTTGCTGAAGTTTTTATGTTATATTGCTCTTTTGATTTCATTCATATTCACTCTTGTTTTTCTGTTATGTCATTGATTTCTGCTTTTTTATTGTTTCCTGCCTTCTATGTGATTTGGAATTGTTTTGCTCTTCTTTTTCTAATTGATTAAGATGGAAACCTACGTTACTGATTTGGGAGTGCCCATACTTCTTTAAACATTTTTCTACTAGTCATTTTAACATCTTTGTCAGTTGATTTCAACATCTGTGTCTTGTTGTCTTTTCTCTTGCAAGTTGAGATTTTCTTAGTTCTTTATATAAGTAATTTTGGATTATGCCTGCACATTTAAAAATATTACATTATGCGACTCTGGGCCTTGTGTAAATCCTATGGAGAATGTTGATATTTGTGTTTTAGCAGGAATTAGACTTGGCTGGGTTGAGGTGGAAAGGTTTGACCAACCTTCTATATATTGTGGTTTCTATGTAAGTTCCATTTTCAAAGCCTTTGCAGTGCTAGCTGAATATACTCTATCCTGTGATGTGCCACTTAGTGGCCAGTATGGGATCTGGGCAGTGGTCTCAAAGTTTTTGCTCAGCTGTTTAAGCTAAGATTATGCTTGCACAGCCTGGGGATGAGCCCAGGAGTTTACAAGCAAGTTTATTGAGTTGCCTTTCCAGACTCTTCTTTCTGTGACTTTCCTGGTACTTTCTGGTTTTCTGGCTGGAAAACTAGTCCCTTGTGACTGTACCTGTCTGTATTCAGTGCCAAAGTAGCTGTAGAGAAAGAAAAAGAGTAATGTGGATCTGCTCCACTCTCTTGGGGTTATAGCTCCTCAGAGTAGAACTGTGGAATTATTTGGGGGCTGGGATATCAGAAAATAGAGGAAAAAAAAAAGATAAAGGGATAATTTTTCCACCCTTTCTTTGAACATTAAGAGTCTCCTTTCCCATTCCTTGAGCCAAAAGTAAATGGCCTCTCCTGGAGCTCTCTGTTTTTGCTGCTTGATTTAGGCCTGACAGTCCAGGCCTAACTTAGTTCAGTAAAATGGGAAGCTCTCTGCTAGTATAGTGAACTTCAAATTCCATTCTTCTTACCTCATCTATCTGCTGCCATTTACTTTATTAAGAGTCCTCCACTAACTGTTCTGTGCAGTCTATGTTTTATGGCTACATCAAGTGGGAGAGACATCATCGTGGTTATTTTACTTAGAACTGGAACTATGATGTAATATTTCATACCATCAAAAAATATCAAGGACCTAGGAACAAATCTAATGATACCTGTTTAAGACTGTTATAAGCAAAATTAATAAAACTTTATTGAGAGACTTAAAGGAGATAAATACTATGTTCATGGACTGGAAGATTCACTACTGTAAAAATATCAACCATTTCTGGCCGGGTCCGGTGGCTCACGCCTGTAATCCCAGCACTTTGGGAGGCCGAGGTGGGCGGATCACGAGGTCAGGAGATCGAGACCATCCTGGCTAACACGGTGAAACCCCGTCTCTACTAAAAATGCAAATTAGCCAGGCGTGGTGGCAGGCGCCTGTAGTCCCAGCTACTTGGGAGACTGAGGCAGGAGAATGGCATGAAACCAGAAGGCGGAGCTTGCAGTAAGCGGAGATCGTGCCACTGCACTCTAGCCTGGGTGACTGAGCGAGACTCCGTCTCAAAAAAAAAAAAAAAAAAAAAAAAAATCAACCATTTCCAAGCTTATTTACGTATCTTTGATGCATTCTCAGTCAAAATTTTAAGAGAATTTTGTGGAATTTGATAGAATGATGCTAAAATTTTATGGAGATAGATAGTGCCAAGAATAGATAAGGCAATATTGAAGAGCAATAAAGAAGACTTCTACCAGCTCAAGACTTATAAAAGTTGTAGTCATTAAGATAGTGTGATGGCAGTCTAAGGACAAATACACCAAAATCAGCACCAGAAAGAGACCCACACATTTGTTGATGTTTGATTTATAACACAATTGGCATGGTAGAGTAACAGGATAGTTGATGTTTTCAATCAGTGGTGCTTGGACATCTTGTTATCTACATAGGAAAGAAATAAGACTTGGTCCGTATCTCGCACCATACATAAAAATTAACTCCAAGTAGATTAGAGATGTGCAAGACAGAATAATACATATTTTAGAAGGCAGAATTCAGAGGAATACATTTAGAGGAAAACATATTGAGGTTACAAAAGTTTTCTTAAAACACCAAATTGTTGTATTTTCCTCTAATTTGATCTTTCTTTAGAGTGGCTATAAACTCTCTGGAGAGTGGCTATAAACTCTATCTCTGTCCTGATGATGTCCAGGGATTATTGTGGGGCTGCGATATGACCATATGAGATGGTCATGGATGTTTACAGTCTGTCTTTCATGAGATAGTTCGTTATCTTGGTAGATGTCCTAATGCTTAAATGTCAGGCCCATGGCAAGGTGTTCTTCTCACAGAAGACTTATTTATACTGGCAGATACCCTTGTGGTTCTTGTCCGATCTGTGTCCAGTTTATTTGACCAAGACAGCCACGCTCTAGGAGAACCCTGACCAAGAAGAGAATTAGGTTCAGGTGTGTCGGTCAGGTGAGCTACAGAGGAGATGGTAAAACAAAACACATGAAATAACAAGAAGTTTTTATTTCAGATTTTAGAGAGAAGAGAAAGCACACCTTGCAAGGTCAACAGGAAGAGGGGAGCCACCTAGGACAAGCAAGTGCAACCAGTGGATGGGACGAAAGAGAAAGGACCTAGGGAACTGAAGTCTTTATTGGGGTCCAGGGTGTTCTTAACCAAGCAAGTTTCCCATGGGGAGTTCTAATTGGTAGGTTGGAGAAAGCAGGCATGAGTTCTGAGGAGTCATGCTGTGACTAAGAGGTGGTCACTGACGCATATCTGTACAGTCTGTGCATGGTTTGGTGAGCCAGGTAGATTCTACCTAGCTCTCCCAAAAGGAGGTAATAACCAGGAGGTGGTTGTAAAAGGCAGATATCTTGATTGACCACGTTGAGGACCTGGGAGGAAATGGAGGACTAAAATCTGTGTTAAGGGTGACTGAGCCCTGATTCTTCAATGAGAAAGTCAGACTTATACTTGAAATGAATGGCAAGGCAACCTAAAATTATAGGAATTCACTGCACAAATAAACCACAATTGCAGATAGATATATTTTGGATATTGTGAGCCAGGTTTCTCATTATTGAAGAAGAGAGTTACAAGTTTAGAAAGTGAGAAGGCAGCCAGGCACAATGGATCACGCCTGTAATCCCAGCACTTTGGGAGGCTGAGGTGGGCGGATCACGAGGTCAGGAGATTGAGACCATCCTGGCTAACACAGTGAAACCCCGTCTCTACTAAAAACACAAAAACTTGGCCGGGTGTGGTGGCCCGCGCCTGTAATCCCAGCTACTCGGGAGGCTGCAGCAGGAGAATCGCTTGAACCTGGGAGGTGGAGGTTGCAGTGAGCCGAGGTTGCGCCACTGCACTCCAGCCTGGGTGACAAAGTGAGACTCCATCTCAAAAAGAAAGTGGGAAGGCTAGAATGAACCTTGTCAATATAATTGGATTAGAGGCATTAGTGTGACCTCATAGATGTGTATGTGTCTATACACATATGAATATATTACGTGTTTACATGAATAATATGTGTATGTATGTATACATGCATGTATTTGTATATATTTAAACAGACATAAAGCAATGATGTATAGGTATAGAGATACATAGATATGATAGGGATGTTTGTATTGGTGTGTCTTTGATCCTAAGCCCTTTCAGTGGACAGTTGAAAATAGATGTGTGTGTGTCTGTGTTTATAGATACATACATAAATATACACACACATTTGTTTCCTAACTTTGTCAGCTGCGAGGCCTAGAAGCAGTGATACCCCTGTACCAGTGAACACAACTGGCATCTAGATCTTGGTTTCTAAATACCTTTGTCCACTAAAAGGAACCAGCATTTCTTGGAGGAACCAGCATTTCTTGGAGGAATAGCTGATTTTCGGCTGGAGCATGAAAAATAAGATAAATTTGGAATTTCTTGTGCCAGAAAGTAAGGAATTGCTCAAAGAATGATCAGAGCGTGTCATAATGACACAGGAGCTAGCTTAAAGGTCTTCTACTGGCCAAGTCTGGGACAATTTGGGTATGAAAATAAGTGATAGTGGATTATAACCCTTTGAATAAGATAAAAATTCATGAATTTTTACTGATATAAATAAGTACACAAATAAGGAATGCTCTTCTTTACAGAGGAAAACTGACAAATGATGCAACAATGGAATTAGAAAATTGCCATTTGGCAGCCATCATAGTAATACTAAAACTAATGGATGAAAGTTTAGTAAGGAACAGGATATTTACATAATCTCAAAATTTATTCCCATAGTATACTTATTAATTATAAAGGAAAAGCAATATAGAGGAGAAACCTGGAAGATACTATCTGCATTCACTGTCCAAAGTAAACATCATCAGAGATGGGGCAAATTAACAGAAGTGCCTCCTGATAAAATGCAGTAAGAATGTTGCTGCATTTCTGTGGTATTCCTGTCCCAAGCCCATAACCTAAATCTAATTGAGAGGAAACATCAGACAAACCTGAATTTTGAGATACTCTAGAAAATAAATGGCCTGTGTTCTTCAAAACTGTTAATGTCATGAAAGACAAAGAGTGAAGAATTACTCCAGGTTAAAGGAGTCTAAAAAGACATGATAGCTAAACACTTAATCTGGAATTTTCTTTTACTATAAAGGACACTATTGCAGCAGTTCAAGAAATCTAAATAAGCTCTATAGATAATAGTATTTTATCAGTATCCATTGCCTGATCTTGATAATTGTACTGTGGTCATATAAGAAATTTTTAAGAGGAAATATTAAACTATTAAGGAAGAAAAAGTAATCATGCCTGCAACTTGCAAATGGTCAGGAAAAAGTGTCTGTGTATATAGAGACAAGGATAAAACAGATGTAAAATATTAACATTTGGGGAATGTGGTATATGGTAACTTTTTATAACTTTGTATAACTGTATAACTTTACAACTTTCTGTAAGCCTGAAATTATGTCAAAATAAAAAATTAAAAGTAAAGGAAGTACTGTATCATAAAAGAAGAGATGAATGATAAATTAGACTACTTTAAAATTAGGAACTTCCTCAAAGATAGCATTAAAAGTGAAATGCAAGTTGTGGAGCTGGAGAAAAGAATTGCAACATCTATATTTGACAGAGGACTAGTGGCTGGAATATAACAATACCTACAAATAAATAAGAAAATGATGATAATGGATGAAAGATTTGAAGAGGCCCGTCACAAGAGAAAATCTAAATGACCAGTAAACATTTGAAAAGGAGCCATAGCTTGTTAATAATCACAAAAATACAGATTGAAATCAGAAGATTCTATTACATACCTTACAGATTTGTACAAAATTACGTACTAACTCTCACATATATCTGGTGATGGCAAGGATGTCCAGTAATGGGAATTCTCATGCACTGCTAGTGACAGTATAAATTGGTACAACTATTTTGGAAAACAATTTAGCATTAATGCCAAAATTTAAGATATACCTAACTTGTGATACATCAGTTCCTCTTTTGTGTATATATTCTAGAGAAATGCATGCATGTATGTGGAATTTCCCTACAAGAATGTTCAGAGCAGCATTGTATGTAATGGGCAAAATGCCTGTCAACATTAGAGTAGATAAATTGTGATACATACAAGGGAATATTAATAAGAAATGAAAATGAGTGAATCACAGTTACATGCACCGTGGATAAACTTCTGACCTAATGTTCAGGGAAAGAGACAGAAAAGCATACAGTATGATTCCATTTACGTAAGGTTCAGAGGGAAGGCAAAACTAAACCATTTTGTTTAGGCATGCATACAGAGGTGGAAAAACTACAAAGAAAAGTAAGGGGGTGATTTCCCAAAAAGGGTAGTGGCTACTTTTGCTTGAGAGGGAGAAGTGTAATTTGGAAGGGACGGATGATCTTTTGAGTTGCTGGAAATACTCTTCTCTACTTGGGTGGTGGTTACGCATGTGCTCACTTTAATTTATTCTTTGCGGAGTATGTTTTAGGTACACCTCTAAATTTAAAACATTGTCTTAGTGGGTTTTGTGAGGGATTATATAGGTGCATGTTTGTCTACTATTTTTAATGAGAATCTCAAGGCTTTACAGATTAAAAAAATACAAACAAAAACTTATTGTCCATTTCTCTCTCTTTCCTCCTATCCTGGGAAAATACAAGCACATGTGGCAGGATCCTGTGTGTATTTTCTACCATGTTATGCCCTTCGTGCCTGGTCTAGCGTAACTGCTCAGTAGACAGTTGTTGACTTAATGCTTAGCAGTTACCGTATTATAAATAGTTGCTGAATAAAGAGTTAAAATGGAAGTTGGGTGCAGTGGCATGCCTGTAGTTTCACCTACTTGGGAGGCTGAGGTGGGAGGATCACCTGCGCCTAGGAGTTTGAGTCCAGCTAACATAGTGAGAGCCCATCTCTTAAAAAAAAAAAAGTTAAATGGAACTAGTCCAGGCAGATTACCTTAGTAATGGGAAATTTATTGTAAGGATATAGAAAAGGGAATAGAAGACAAATCTTCGAAGAATCTTGTAACACAAATTGTAGTACAGCTGAGCCTCAGTTATCAGGGACTCATTTCTGTGGACTGCTTACTCTTCCTAGTGGGCTGTGTGGTCTCTTACAGTGTCTGTGCCTCTTTTGTGTACGGTCTATTAAAACTGGCTTACATGAAAATCACAACGTCTTGGCCTCTGTGTACATAAAGCCATTTTGGCTTTAGTGCCTGTTACTACCTGCTACATTTCTTGATTTTACTAGTTGAATATCTAGGAAGTAGAATCTGGCCCAATTCACTCTTTTAAGCCAGACCACATCATAGCTTGCTGGCCAGCCTATAGCCTTTGGTATTAAATTCTTGGTCTTTGGAATCAAGTGTCAACCCCGGATCCAGTCAGTTTTATACTGTGGGTGTTGATCACGTGGTCTGCCAGGGCTGCCCTTTCAGAAGGACTGTAAATGGGGCACTTTTCTCTAGAAAGGCCTGTGAATAAGGTGAACAATACATTTGACATGATAAAGCATAATTTTTCTATTATGTGTTCAGATTGTTCCCTTTTTTATTACTTTACATAATTGTGCAATAAACTATTATTAATACTAATTGTGATCTTTGTTTGCATGTCTGGATGTTTTCTTAGGATCAAGTCCTAAAAACAGACTAACTGAATCAAAGTACTCTATTTAAATCTCTTTATACTCTCCTAATTCATGATACCAATTTGTTTTCCAGAAAAGCTGTATGGTTTGATGCTGTACCATACTCTTGCTCATTACTTTTTCTATTCTTTATTAAAGGCTGAAAAAAGTACATTTAGCTATCTAATGCTGAAAAGCCTTGCAATCACATATTCTGGGTTCCAAGCGATCACAGATAACTTTAGTAACTCCTCTCACTATATATATCCTGTTTTGCTCTCTTTTCCTCCCAGCATTCTCACTGTACTCCTTACCCTAATTTCATGGCCAAATCCACATTTTCTTTGAAGCCCTGCTCTGTATATCCCTAATCTTTGTACCAGTTTTGCTTCTAGTCAGGGCAAGAGACAAATGTACTGAAGTAAGAGCAAGGTTTATTTTAAGATACACAATAAACCATCAAGGAAGGGCAATTGAACTTCAGAGTAATTGGAAATAGAAAGCTGGTAGTATCAACTGCTTTGTCTTAGGGGTTTTATGCATTGTTTTCTCATAGGTCTTTCTTGTCTTTGGGCATCTGATCTATTTGCTTCTGAAACTTGTGAGTTCCTCTTCACGTTGCACATGATTCTTAATGGTTGCCTTGTTCCTGAATGTGCATGACTTTTGAGCTCCACTCTTTCTGGTAACTCTGGGTTTTTTGGCTTAAATTTCCTTGAGTAGACTTTGATTGGTTTAGATCATCTTTTCCAGCTGGTTATTAGCCACCATCATTTCCAGATGGCTATTAGTCATTATTCTGGACCATCCTCTAATTCTGCCATCTGTGAGGAGGGCAAACGTCACAAAGTAAAGAACATACTGTGTCTGCTTACCTACAGCTCTATATAAAATAGTATGCACTGGATTATTTAATCTTTTGGAGATTTTTTGAAGCAAATTTGTGTACAATCACAGAAATACTGTGTAAAAAAGGAGTCTCAAGTGATCTAGCTGAAATCTTTCATTTGGCTGCTGAAGGAAACATCCATAGGAAGAGTGTGATGTACCCATTGTTATAGTGTTAGCTCCTCTAGATTCTCAGGAATATGCTCTTTCCGTCATACTGAAGGTGTTGGAACTTTAATTACAATTTAATAGTTTAATCATATTAAGCAAATTTTTGGGGACATTTATGACCATTTCCCTCAAAATACCAACATTTAGATTAAATGGTTTTCCAGAAATTTCCAATAGTTACAAAAATAATTTGAAGTTGTCATAAATATTACCTGTTAATGTTGGTATATATGACATAATATACAATTAACTTTAAAACTTTCAAATGTGAAATGTGTTAAGAACAAATTGAGAAACAGTATTGTGGCTTGGTGTGGCGGCTCACGCCGGTAACTCACAGCACTTTAGGAGGATGAGGCCTGTAATCCCAGCGCTCCTGGCCAGATCACCTGAGCCCAGGAGTTCGAAACTAGCCTGGACAACATGATAAAATACTGTCTCTACCAAAAAATAAAAAAAAAATTAACAGGGTGTGGTGCTTGCATCTGTGGTCCCACCTATTTGGGAGGCTGAAGTGGGAGGATTGCTTGAGTCTGGGAGGTGGTGGGTGAAGAGAGCCAAGATTGTGCCACTGCACTCCAGCCTAGGGGACAGGGTGAGACCTTATCTCAGAAAGAAAAAAAAAAAACCCTAAACAATATTGGGTCATTTAAAAATGTTCTTTTTATTTCTTTAGAAGTAGCTATTTTAAAAAGTAGTATTTTACTTCATTATTTGTTACGAAGGAAATTGTTACATACTCCAAGCTTTTGAGAATAAATTTGAGGCTAAAAGGTGACTGTAGGTTTTTGTACATGTTGGCCAGGCCATGGGGCTGATTTTTACAGTATTGCTGTTATTTTATTTTATTTTATTTTAGAGATTTTTGACAATGAATACTTTGAATGGCTTATTCTTGACACTGACATATAAATAGTTATTAACAGTACTGACATATAAAATATAAGATTTTTGACTTGTACTTCTGGATCTACCTTTTATTGAGAATGTAGGCAAGCTGGAGATAGAGTTGGTTTTATAATGGTTAATTAGAGCAAATAATTATTGCGTATTTTGCTTTTCAAGGTCTCATTTTCCTTTCAGATATTACTACCACCAGTAAACAAAAAACCACATTTTTCTTCTTTATCAGAGGCATGTAAATAGACTTAGTTTGGACCAAAAGTATGTTTCTCTTTAGCTTAGTACTTAGAAGTTTGTTATAGTTCCATCTATTAGTAAATTATCAAAATTGGCGAGTTTTTTTTTAAGTAACATTAAATTGCTCTTTTTAAAGTCTAAATTTAAAATTTTATTTTTATAAAGAAAGTTCTTTCTTTCAGGCCAGTTGCTGTTTTGGAGTAGTTAGGAAGAAATTTGAAATCATTTTGCCTTTTACCACTTACTCATAAACACTTAGAATGTTTTCTTAAGTTTTCTTCTGTTGTTTTTTTGCTGGCCATAGATTTTTGTTTTTACATATTTGTAGTCAAGCTCTGTCTTATGTTTCCCTCAACATACCACCCACAGCTTTGCTTTTTTCTACTGCTACTTGTGTAAATTTTGTTAATTTTGCTTTTTCTGATATAAGTTGTTTCTAAGAGGAACAGTCCCTTTGATTACCACACAAGCAGTTGTTATTAGGTTATTTCCAACATTTCCGTACTCATCATTGACTTATGTTAAACTTTTTTGCTCTAAGCTTTCTTCATGCTGTTTAGTTCCTTTTTCATGTGTTTATTTTGCTTATTCAGCACTCTCGAGTGGACTTTGGGCAGTTAGAATAACTGAATCATATCAGTAAAGTGTGTTCTCAATCATGTGGACAAAAGAACTTACTCAAACGCTACCCCTTCCCTGCTTTTCTTACTGTAGTGTGAACTTATATCTCAATGGTAGGAGTTTTATTTATCTTGGAATTGGCGGTGCCTGGTGGTGGGTGGGAGTTAATAATGGTAAGGGTTTGTAGGTGTGAAAAATTGCAGAAAGACAAATGGACCAATAATATGAATAGTCAGTTTACAGAGAAAGAAATATAAATGGCTGATGAATATATGAAAAGATGCTTATCTTCTAATAAAAATACATATTAGAACAGGGAGATGTCAGGTTTTGTTGGAATGGAAAGATTAAAACATTTGATAATGACTGGGGTTAGTGAGTAACTGGAGAAATAGGTACTTTTATACACCTTTGGGCTGTAATCTTTTTGGAAGACAATTTGCAGTTGCAATTAATTTTAATCACTGATCCAGCATATTATATCTTAGAATTTATCCTGTAGGGATTCTTGGACACATACACATATATCATCTATGCATACATGTTCATCGAAGCATTGTTTGAAATAGTAAAAGACTGGAAACAACCAAAATTATGGCAAAGCCACAACATGAAATATTAATACTGTGCAACTATTAAGAAGAATGAAGTAATTTCCTCTGTGCTGATGTAGAAAGTTCTTCAAGATGCATTGTTAACTAAGTGGAAAAGAAGTGGCAGAATTGTGTATAGCATGATCCCATTTATGTTAAAAGAAGATTTATAAAAGATATACTTTTATATATTGAATATTTCAGGAAGGGTTCATAGGTAATTATTAAGTAATTGCTTCCTGGGAATGAGAAGGGGTGGGGTAAGAAGGGTGAACAGGATGAGAAGATGACTTCATTTTCTTATTTAATTTTAAAATTTAGTATATGTGTTATTTCCTCTATGAAAAAGAAAATCTTGTTACTGAAAACATTAAAATTAAACATTTTATGTGCCTTATTTACCTTGTACATGATTTCAATGGATATGTGACTTGTGAAATTTCTTGCTTAATCAGGAATGTATTTAATAAGGAAACCTATTTGTCCTTTTAGAAATTAATAATTCTGAGAGTATCATAAAGAGCTAGGATTTTAATTAGGTGACTAAAATGGAGAGAAGGAACGGGTGTTTTCTGGGAAATCTTTGTTAATCTGGGTTTTGTCCTCTTGGTTGTAAGATTTTTCGTATGTCAACATTGGCCTCTTAAGACTCTTTCTGTAAGATCTCTTGGTGCAACCAAGTAACCGTCAAAGCCCAGACAACCGTGTCTTCTTATTAGTTTTTTTGTTTATGAGCAAAGATACAGCAGAAGTGAAGAATTGAAATGTAATTAACCAATAAAGAGCAAAAAATTTGAGCAACAGAAGACAAAACAATAGAAAAATGTCATTAGTGAAGTGGAAAAAACAGTAAAGAGGGCTAAGTTTGAATTATAGTCATGTATTTACCTTGTGACTTAGAAATTTGATTAAATCCTGTGAAATTCCATTTTCAAAAATAATAAAGTGGGATTAGTAACCAACTTCTAGGACTGTTGCAGTCTTGAAAGAAAGATTAGGAATACAGAATGAAAATAGTATAATATCCTTCACCCAGTAGGTTTTTAATAAATGGTATCTCCTTCTTGTAATTATTTTTCTCTCTCTCTTTTTTTTTATACTTTATGTTCTAGGGTACATGTGCACAACGTGCAGGTTTGTTACATTTGTATACCTGTGCCATGTTGGTGTGCTGCACCCATTAACTCGTCATTTACATTAGGTATATCTCCTAATGCTATCCGTCCCTGCTCCCCCTACCCCACAACAGGCCCCGGTGTGTGATGTTCCCCTTCCTGTGTCCAGGTGATCTCATTGTTCAATTCCCATCTGTGAGTGAGAGAACATGCGGGTTTGGTTTTCTGTTCTTGTGATAGTTTGCTGAGAATGATGGTTTCCAGCTGCATCCATGTCCCTACAAAGGATACGAACTCATCCTTTTTTATGGCTGCATAGTATTCCATGGTGTATATGTGCCACATTTTCTTAATCCAGTCTGTCATTGATGGACATTTGGGTTGGTTCCAAGTCTTTGCTATTGTGAATAGTGCTGCAGTAAACATATGTGTGCATGTGTCTTTATAGCAGCATGATTTATAATTCTTTGGGTATATACCCGGTAATGGGATGGCTAGGTCAAATGGTATTTCTAGTTCTAAATCCTTGAGGAATCGCCACACTGTTTTCCATAATGGTTGAACTAGTTTACAGTCCCATCAACAGTGTAAAAGTGTTCCTATTTCTCCACATCCTCTCCAGCACCTGTTGTTTCCTGACTTTTTAATGATCGCCATTCTAACTGGTATGAGATGGTATCTCATTGTAGTTTTGATTTGCATTTCTCTGATGGCTAGTGATGATGAGCATTTTTTCATGTGTCTGTTGGCTGCATAAATGTCTTCTTTTGAGACGTGTCTGTTCATATCCTTTGCCCACTTTTTGCTGGGGTTGTTTGCTTTTTCCTTGTAAATTTGTTTGAGTTCTTTGTAGGTTCTGGGTATTAGCCCTTTGTCAGATGAGTAGATTGCAAAAATTTTCTCCCATTCTGTAGGTTGCCTATCCACTCTGATGGTAGTTTCTTTTGCTGTGCAGAAGCTCTTTAATTTAATTAGATCCCATTTGTCAGTTTTGGCTTTTGTTGCCATTGCTTTTGGTGTTTTAGACATGAAGTCCTTGCCAATGCCTAGGTATTGCCTAGGTTTTCTTCTAGGGTTTTTATGGTATTAGGTCTAACATTTAAGTCTCTAATCCATCTTGAATTAATTTTCGTATAAGGAGTAAGGAAGGGATCCAGTTTCAACTTTCTACTTATGGCTAGCAAGTTTTCCCAGCACCATTTATTAAATAGGGAATCCTTTCCCCATTTCTTGTTTTTGTCAGGTTTGTCAAAGATCAGATGGTTGTAGATGTGTGGTATTATTTCTGAGGATTCTGTTCTGTTCCATTGGTCTATATCTCTGTTTTGGTACCAGTACCATGCTGTTTTGGTTACTGTAGCCTTGTAGTATAGTTTGAATTCAGGTATCGTGATGCCTCCAGCTTTGTTATTTTGACTTAGGATTGTCTTGGCAATGTGGGCTCTTTTTCGGTCCCATATGAACTTTAAAGTAGTTTTTTCCAATTCTGTGAAGAAAGTCATTGGTAGCTTAATGGGGATGGCATTGAATCTATAAATTACCTTGTGCAGTATGGCCATTTTCACGATACTGATTCTTGCTATCCATGAGCATGGAATGTTCTTCCATTTGTTTGTGTCCTCTTTTATTTCATTGAGCAGTGGTTTGTAGTTCTCCTTGAAGAGGTCCTTCACATGCCTTGTAAGTTGGATTCCTAGGTATTTTATTCTCTTTGAAGTAATTGTGAATGGGAGTCCATTCATGATTTGGCTCTCTGTTTGTCTGTTATTGGTGTATAAGAATGCTTCTGATTTTTACACACTGATTTTGTATCCTGAGACTTTGCTGAATTTGCTTGTCAGCTTGAGGAGATTTTGGGCTGAGATGATGGGGTTTTCCAAATATACAATCATGTCATCTGCAAACAGGGACAGTTTGACTTCTTCTTTTCCTAACTAAATACCCTTGATTTCTTTCTCTTGCCTAATTGCCCTAGCCAGAACTTCCAACACTATGTTGAATAGGTTTTCTAACTCTTAATAAGATGTGCCTTCTTCTGTAGAAAAGTAGACATATTTACAGTGATCAAAACTCACTCCCAGGGAGAGGTGGGAGTTTAATAGTAACACTCTTGCTATAGTATTCTTGGTAAGATTATAGTACTTCGTTAAACCTGTCAACATGCTTAATACACCTTCATTTATCAGGGGTTTTTTTTTTTTTTTTTTTTGGTTTTTGAAGTTTAGACACATACCAGTAGTTATCAATGATCTCAAGCTTTGACCCTGTAACTTCCAGGATATTAAAACATCCAACTATTCTATAGTGAATGCCAATGTAATTAATCTATTGTATGCTGTAGTTTCATAGGAAATGTGGTCATGTTTGTTTAAGGTTTTTAAAAGTTTTCATTTTGTTACTCTCCACTTCAATTTATCTGAGACATAAAGGAAATTTGAGAAATTAGAAGTGTTTGTGGGATTAGAGTATTAGTTTTCTTTTCTGAAAATAATGTAGTTAAGACAATTATATATAAAACTAAAGTTAGAGAAGACTGAGTGAGTGTGTTATGCCTCTTCATACTGCATTTTAAAAATCCTCTTAACATGTCTAATAATCCTTATCAGTGCTTTTTTTGTCTTTTAAATTTAGACGCATCTGTCAGTAGTTGTCAGTGATCCCAAAGTTTGCATTGTTCGTGAGGACATTAAACCCTCTAGAGCAGCGGTCTCCAACCTTTTTGGCACCAAGGACTGGTTTTGTGGAAGACAGTTTTTCTACAGCGAGTGGTGAGGGAGAGGGATGGTTTCGGGGTGATTCAAGCACATTATGTTTATCACTAGATTCTTATAAGGAGCATGCAACCTAGGTCCCTAGCATGTGCAGTTTGTAATAGGGCTTGCGTTCCTATGAAAGTCTAATGCCACCACTGATCTGACAGAAGGTGGAGCTCAGGCAGTAATGCTCACTCACTCACTGCTCACCTCCTACTTTGAGGCCCAGTTCCTCATAGGCCGTGGACTGGTGGTAGGAATTGGGGGCCCCTGCTCTAAAGAAAGCAGCAATATCTTTATTGTGGTAATAATACCACAGCAAAGAAAAGAAACACATTCACACAACTTTAAATACAATTTTTAGGAGTTCAGAGACCTACTGAGGCCATCTATGACTACGTCTATTAGACTTCAGGTTGAAAACTTTTAGTTTCAATGTTCAAAGCAGAGAATACTTTTCTCTTTCCTAGTAGGATGGATTTGGTCTCTAAGAATAGGATTATAACAAGTGAGGGTTAATATTTTTAAAGTTTTATTTTGGATGTAACAGCTTATGCTACAGAATTATCTCTTAGTTATGAATTACTAATATCAGCTAATCATTATCATCCGTTTAGTACTTTTATAAAACAAATCCTCCCACATGAATGGAAGGAAAATAGTTTTTCTAAGACCCTTCCTCTTTTCTTGGGCCTTCTCTGTGGGTAGGGACTGAACCATATCCTTGATTTCTAGATAAAGTGTTTTATAGGTCAGTACTGTTTGAAGAGCAGGACACTGGTATATTGTGCTCTGGCATAGGTCAGCTCTACAAAGAATCCAAGGAGGGATAATCCAGTCAAGCGATTCCATTTCTCCAGAACAGGCTTGCTGTCCTTTTCCTTGCCTCCCTATAATAATCCTGTGACCTGTCTCCCACATGTGAAGAAGTTAGTTTACTAACTTTACTAACTTAGCTTAGTCAGAAGTATTTCATTTATCTAACACAAAGGAGCCCACATCCATACTCTGTGGGGTCAATTTAGTATTTACTTATAGTCTTAACGAGCACCCTCTTTTCCTCCTGCACTATACATTCTTCCTCTGGTAATACTGGATTCTGAAAAAGAATGGAACAAAATCACTTTTGATCTGTCTAAAATTGAGAGAATGGGAATCTTTTGAGTAAATTATCGCTTTTGTATAAACTGTTGGTCTTTACAGAATGCTTATTCTCTGCTCCATGATGTGGTAAATTAATTGGGATTACAAAGATGAACATACTCCTTCTAGCACCAACAAGATCTTCATGGACTAGAGGTAGGGCAGTGCAGTGGAAACAGCAGGAACTTTACTGTGAAGCAAATGAATCCTCATTCTGTGAACTAGGGGAAATTACTTATCCTTTCTGGGCTTCAGTTTCTCCGTCTTCAAAAGCAGGCCTGTGAAGATAATGATAATTTTTGTAAAGATCCTAGCAAAACAGCTTGATCATAGTAGGTATTCAGTAAATGGTAAATTATAAGGAAGGCTTAGGTAGATTCTCTTCTAGTAGAACTTCTACATTTGTTGATACTGTTAGCTGAAAAATCAGTCAAAATCTCTCCCTCTTTTCTTAAGCTTATGAGGATAGGTTGGCCAAATTGTTAGCAACAAGACAGTGTCAGTGTTTCAACTCCATGTTCTTTGACTAAGTTTCTAAGTGCTTAGACTTCTGGAGCCAGACATTCGGTTAGAAAGACTTAATAATTTATTACACAGCTATTTATTGAGAGCTGCTTATGTGCTAGGTGTTGGAACTACAGTGGTAAACAAGGACAAGGTGAGGTCCTTGCTCTGATGAACCATTCAGTATAGTGAGAACCAGACAGACATTAAACATGCCTTAAAGCCATTAAAATCTCATGGGCCCTCAGTTACAGAATACACATGATTCAGTACTGACTGATTATATGAGTCCCTTTTTCTTCCACACTTGGGTTATTTATGCATTAGACTCTTTGGAAAATGCCCCTGTGCACTTTTTCAAGCTGTTAGTGTGCAATAGTTTAAGAGATTCCATTCTAGCAGTAATCATGGTTATTATATAAAATGGTAGGCATTGCCTAACTCTGGTTCAACAGGAAACTAGCACCAGACATACGTTGTTCCATTTTGATGGGAATTACTAGTTTGGTAGGGGGGTTGAAACCATTCTAAACCAGTGGTCTTTAAACTTTCTATTTTTTTCCTTTTCTTGAGACAGGGTCTCACTTAGTCACCCAGGCTGGAGTGCAGTGGTGCAATCATAGCTCATTTCAGCCTTGACTTCCTGGGCTTAAGTGATCCTCTCACCTCAGTTTCCCAGGTAGCTGGGACTGCAGGCATGTGACACCATGCTAAGCTAATTTTTTGATGTTCTATAGAGATGAAGTCTCACTGTGTGTCCCAGGCTATTCGTGGACTCCTGGGCTCAAGTGATCCTCCTGCCTTGGCCTCCCAAAGTGTTGGGATTACAGGCATGGGCCACTGTACCCAACCTCTTAACCTTTAGTAGCTGTATAGTATTCCAATGTAATTCAGTAATTTATTTAACTACTCCTCACTGATGAGTGGTATAATTATTTTCAGTTTTTGCTACTATAAATACTGAGGCACTGAATGTCCTACATATATTTTGGCAAACTTTTATACATATATGTATATAAGTAGGGCAAAATAGGGACTATTAGGGTAAAATAGGGAATATTTGATCAAAAGGTATATTGTATTTAAGATTTTGATAGATATTGCCAAATTATTTTATCCATGCAGATTTTAATTTAAAGTCTGGAGTGGGACTGAGCAATCTGTGTTTTTGACAAGTTTCCTAGGTGATTTTGATGCCTCCAATTTGAACTATTGCCGGATCAGAAAAATGGAGTATAGTACACATCCTCTGGAAAACATCAGGCAATTATGGTTATCTAGGGAAGAGTAAAAAGCCTTTTCAGTGACTGAGCTGTAAGAGTGAATTTATCTTAAGTGGCAGTTGCTAGGGATGGCCCATCTTTAGAGAAACAAAGTATAGTAATATTTATCTGGAATGTTTTATGTCTTTTTGATATATAATGTAGGGAAAAGAATGTAAAAATTGTAAGGACCTGAGTTTGAACACTTTGCATTTAGTAACTGTAATCTTGGGCAAATTAATGAACTTGAATTTTTCTTTATATAATGATAATATCTACCTTCCAGGTTTGTTGCAAAGATTAAAGAGAGAATGATACAACACTTGTTGAGTACCTCTTCTGTCTTCTAGTATTTTATGGCTATCTCTGTCGTGGCAGTTTGTCATTTAGCTTTCATTAGTAATTTACCTAGTCATCTCCCCATTAGAGTAACTGGGACCATGTCTTGTACTTTAGTGT
Source organism: Papio anubis (assembly GCF_008728515.1). NCBI lineage: Eukaryota > Metazoa > Chordata > Mammalia > Primates > Cercopithecidae > Papio > Papio anubis. The sequence goes on from NW_022161779.1 coordinate 80,859, forward strand.
TCCCAGTCACTAGCCCAGACTCGAGACTTGGTGCACTATTCTGTTACTTAAATGACTGTGTATATTTTCCATTTTACTGTTCATAAGTATCCTAAGAGACAAGTATTATTTGCTTCATTTTACCATGAGGAAATGCTCAGGGAACTTAAATAACTTTCTTAAGATAGCGCAGCATGGCATAACCAAAATTGAAAACTGTGTGTGTGATTTCAAACTAGATAAAGTCTGTGCTTTTTCCATGAATCCACTTTGCTGAGATAATGATATAAGGCATGTTGGAAATTTTGAAATTGCTACTCAAGTGTAAGATGATTTTTGTTATTTTAATACTATACTTTAAAAATTAGCATGGTGATTGAAACATTTCTTCTGCATATACTCAATATTCTTCAGTTTGGCTTTCCCGAATTCATGGTATAACCAAGTCTGCCTTGTCTGTAAGAATGTAAGTGATCATTTCCTCTTGTGAGTGATTTTTCTCTATTTTTCTTGCTTAAAATTCTGTCTTTGCTTTTCTTTTGGTGAAATTTTTGATTTTTATAAACACATGGTTTAAGATGTTTTATATAGTGGTTACGGCAGGATTTTGGTAACATTGGAAGTTTTAGTAGAAGTAATGTTGTCTTCCTGTCTGGTCTTCGTCTTCATTTCCGTCTTTCATTAGCAGCCTTATATGGACCCCTTCAGGGCATGGGTCACTGATTCGGATGTCATCACATGTCAGCCCTGCTATTGGATATCTCTATTTTGTAGGTCATAACCACATTGCTTAAGGGTGTGGAAACAGAGGAAAATACCATTTCATAAGTTTTATGTTTATCTTGCTTTTAATGGCGCTTTTCTTTTGAGAATTGGGTTGTTAGGTTGTTTTGAATATTTAATCATAAATAGTTGGGAAGAAAAAGAAAAATGTCCCCACTCTCTGACCCTTATGTCATAAAATTCACAACGTTGCAAAACAGGAATAGCATACAGCAAGAAGTGTTGCAATAGGAAGAAATGTGTGGTTTTACTTATTAGAGTTGGACATGGGAATTTTCCCAACAATTTCTGTTTTGTAGCCTATTTTCCAGACCATATAGGGATATTTGCCCAATATTCTATATAAATTTGTTCATTTTATGTTTTATTTGACTTTTTTTTTTTACCTTTGGTAAAACAGCTTTGGGTTGGTTTCCTTTCTCCCTCAGGCCTGATGATGTTGGGGATGGATGGTGGATGTTGGAGGCAGGCTGCGTTATGGATTCATTTGAGTCATTGATGCATTTAAGTTTAGCCATTGCCTTAGTACATGTAATTCTGCCTTTGTTGTTCATGTCTACTTCACTAGCTCTTTAAGGCATGTGGAATTGTGTTGGAAAATGCATGCCTGATTTCCATCTTGATGTTTCTTAAGTCTGGTTTGAACCCTGGGAACACAGTTGCAGTCTTCAATGTCTTAGTATTTTTAGATGGAGCTTTTATACTTTAGGGTTTACTGAGATGAACTTTGGAGAGAAAGTCTAAACAGAATAATTTATGACCTGCAGGAACAGAGGATGTCATGTTTAAGAACGGGAAGAACCCTTTTCCTATTAGTAACAGTTGTTGAGTGATAATGCATGGAGTGTCATCAGTTTTTTTTCATGTGATTTTTAATGTTCTTATTTAGAAATTGATATTCTTATATTAACTATTTTGGAAAATGTCCCAAGGTATACTTTATAATGGCAGTAAAATCTAAGATAAAATATTATGTAATAAGGTTTCAAAAGTTATGTATCTTATATATTGTAAAACTTTTTTTTTTTTTTTTAGGCATATGGATCAGGCTGTGATATTGTTATTTTGGCAAATGACTTTGAATGTGTACAGATCATTCCTGGTGCTAAGCATGGAAACATCCAAGTCAGCTGTGTGGAGTGTTCTAACCAACAAGGAAGAGTAAGGGATTTAATTTCTTTACTAAATGTCATTTAAAAATGTGTTTAATAATCTCAGAATATTCTCATCCTTTTATGCAAAGCTTGTCTAAAATTTCTTATGTATTGCTTGGGTGGCTGTTAATAGAAGTTGTAAAGCGATAGGTTTATACAAATTGTAAAGTGCCATTAAACTGATAATTTGACAATTGTTCTACAGCTGTATGTATACGGTCTTCAAAGATCTGTAGGCCTTACAATCCTGTGCATACTGACATTCTGCCAGTTACTACTTCTAGCAGCCATTAAGCCAGTAAGGGGAAGTAAACTTTTATCTTCTCTACCTAGCACCCCTTATATCCCTCATACTATAACATCAAAGTTGTATTAAGAAATTCTGCAAGTTGTTAATGTCTAATATCATGCTTGTCATATAGGAAGAGATTTGTAAAATCTGTTAGCATAATGAAACTTTTTTTGTTGAGTGAAGAGTCTTATAGTTCATTCAGGCTTTAAAACAGACGGTTTATTTTGAAATAGTTAAAATTTCATCATATGTACCTCTCCCACAATTTTCAAACATAATGTACATCAAATGTTGGTTGCATGTCAATATGGCATGTTTGCTGTATACTCCAGCAATTCAGTAAGGCCAATTTTATGTAGCCGAGTTGAATGTCTCTACAAGAACAGAGAAATAAGATTTTTACCTATAGTCATTGTAATAGTTTAAACTATTGTAGTGTTCTAGAAATTGTTCTTTATTGGGTAACAAATTTGGTCAAGGATGTGTTAAATCAGAATATTCATGTTGATAAATAGTAATCATACAAATTTATACTGAATGGTAAATTATGGTTACTTTATTATACCATTTATCCTGCCCTATCCTACTGCCCATATCAAGCTTTAATATTTGTGTAAATGTACCAGTACTTGACAGTTCAGTGATACATTTGACCTAGTATTGGAACACTGGATTTCCTGGTGTTTCCTGATACTCGTTTCTTGCTTTTCTAATTTTCCCCCCAGGTACTCCCCACCCTCAAGCATTGCTTACACTTATTTTAGAAAACACGGAGAGTGTCAGATTTCTCTCGTTTTTTGTTGCTCTTCTCTCTAGGCCAAGCAAAGTAGCTTAAGCCTGCCTAAAGTTGTATGATAGTTGTCAGAGGTGAATTTTAGTAAATAGCTCAAGTGCCGGTGATAATCGCAATGAACACATTCTCTGGGAGTAAAATTTTTTAAAAAGGTATGTAAGACATTGGTATTCATACCATGGGAAACAGAGCAACTTGTGTTTCTACTTTTCTTGAGCTGGTTTAATGTAAATAAGGCAAAATTGTAGTATCTTTATTGTCTTTGTTGACATCTTCCTTTAGCTTTTATCCCCCAGTTCTTGTGGTGATAACTTTCACATTCGTGACTTTGTATTAGTCTGTTATAAGCATTCATTCATTCATTGACATGTTGAATGGAATCATTCACAGCACTTTTTGCATGTTATTTGAAGTAGCTTTCTGTTGTGGATTATGATTTTTCTTGGAAAGAATGTTAGATGTTAGGTAAGAGTTAAAATCACTTTTTGGCATGACAGTGCCTTAAAAATCACAGGGGATATTTTTGGCAGACCTTAAAAGAATATATACCTAATGAAGTTTTAAAGGTTAACTGGGGTGCAGAGGTGTCAGAAAGGATGGTTTTTGGTCTGTGCCCTGTAGTTAATTCCATCTTACCAAGAGGAGGATGAACTTGGAACTAGCCTTCAAGAAATTATTGGAAAACAGGCTCTGGTAGTTTCTAGGAACAGAGGGATTTATGTCTTTTCTTATCAGGTATGTGACATGGGACAAAATCCTCCTGGTCCCTAAATTTCTTGCTTCAGTCCTCTGGAGATGTCTTCTTCAGCTCTTTCCCCCAGGTGCAGTGTATGGCTCCCTGACTTCTTCTTGGCCTGTTTTTTCTATTCCTTCCTCTACATGGTGTCTCAATTGGTATTTTCTGTTTGATGGTATAATTAGGCCATTTTATTTGAAATATTTTTAAGACCTGTTATTAATTGATGCTTTTCTCATGGGTTTTATATTATTTTCACTGGATTATAAAGTTTCTGACAAAGATGTGTGCTTTTGAAATGTATTTTTTAATAGTTGTTTTTATATTAAAAATAAAATTCTTATGAAAAATGTGATTTTTTAAATGTGCATATATATATTTTTATTATACTTTTTAAGTTCTGGGGCACATGTGCAGAACGTGTAAGTTTGTTACATAGATATACACATGCCATGGTGGTTTGCTGCACCCATCAACCCATCATCTACATTAGGTATTTCTCCTAAGTCTATCCCTTCTCTAGGCCCCCTACCCCCTGACAGGCCCTGGTGTGTGATGTTTCCCTCCCAGTGTCCATGTGTTCTCATTGTTCAACTCCCACTTATGAGTGAGAACATACAGTGTTTGCTTTTCTGTTCGTGTGTTAGTTTGCTGAGAAAATGGTTTCCAGCTTCATCCACGTCCCTTCAAAGGACATGAACTCATCCTTTTTTATGACTGCATAGTATTCCATGGTGTATATGTGCCACATTTTCTTTATCCAGTCTGTCATTGATGGGCATTTGGGCAGATTCCAAGTCTTTGCTATTGTGAATAGAGCCACAGTAAACATACATGTGCATGTGTCTTTACAGTAGAATGATTTATAATCCTTTGGGTATATACCCCATAATGGGATTGCTGGGTCAAATGGTATTTCTGGTTCTAGATCCTGGAGTAATCGCCACACTGTCTTCCACAATGGTTGAACTAATTTACACTCCCACCAACAGTGTAGAAGCGTTCCTATTTCTCCACATCCTCTCCAGCATCTGTTGTTTCCTGACTTTTTAATGATCACCATTCTAACTGGTGTGAGATGGTATCTCATTGTGGTTTTGATTTGCATTTCTCTAATGCCCAGTGATGATGAGCATTTTTTTTTCGTATGTTTATTGCTTATGAGCTTAAGGAGATTTTGGGCTGAGATGATGGGGTTTTCTTTTTTTTTTTTTTTTTTTTTAATTTATTTATTATTATTATACTGTAAGTTGTAGGGTACATGTGCATAACGTGCAGGTTTGTTACATATGTATACTTGTGCCTTGTTGGTGTGCTGCACCCATCAACTCGTCATTTGATGATGGGGTTTTCTAAATATACAATCATGTCATCTGCAAACAGAGACAATTTGACTTCCTCTTTTCCTTATTGAATACCCTTTATTTATTTCTCCTGCCTGATTGCCCTGGCCAGAACTTCCAATATCATGTTGAATCGGAGTGTTGAGAGAGGGCATCCTTGTCTTGTACTGGTTTGCAAAGGGAATGCTTCCCGTTTTTGCCCATTCAGTATGATATTGGCTGTGGGTTTGTCATAAATAGCTCTTATTATTTTGAGATACGTTCCATCAATGCCTAGTTTATTGAGAGTTTTTAGCGTGAAGGGTTGTTGAATTTTGTCAAAGGCCTTTTCTGCATCTATTGAGATAATCATGTGGGTTTTGTCATTGGTTCTCTTTATGCGATGGATTACATTTATTGATTTGTGTATGTTGGACCAGCCTCGCATCCCAGGGATGAAGCCAACTTGATCGTAATGGACAAGCTTTTTGATGTGCTGCTGGATTTGGTATGCCAGTATTTTATTGAGGATTTTTACATCAATGTTTATCAGCCATATTGGCGTAAAATTTTCTTTTCTGGTTGTGTCTTTGCCAGGTTTTGGTATCAGGATGATGCTGGCCTCATAAAATGAGTTAGGGAGGATTCCCTCTTTTTTTATTGTTTGGAATAGTTTCAGAAGGAATGGTACCAGCTCCTTTTTGTACCTCTGGTAGAATTTGGCTGTGAATCCGTCTGGTCCTGGACTTTTTTTGGTTAGTAGGCTATTAATTACTGCCTCAATTTCAGAACTTGTTATTGGTCTATTCAGGGATTCAGCTTCTTCCTGGTTTAGTCTTGGGAGGGTGTATGTGTCCAGGAATTTATCCATTTCTTCAAGATTTTCTAGTTTATCTGTGTAGAGGTGTTTATAATATTCTCTGATGGTAGTTTGTGTTTCTGTGGGATCGCTGGTGATATCCTCTTTATCATTTTTTAATGTGTCTATTTGATTCTTTTCTGTTTATTAGTCTGTCTAGCAGTCTATGTATTTTGTATTTTGTTAATCTTTTCAAAAACCAGTTCCTGGATTCATTGATTTTTTTGAAGGGTTTTTTGTGTCTCTATCTCCTTCAGTTCTGCTCTGATCTTAGTTATTTCTTGTCTTCTGCTAGCTTTTGAATATGTTTGCTCTTGCTTCTCTAGTTCTTTTAATTGTGATGTTAGGGTGACGATTTTAGATCTTTCCTGCTTTCTCTTGTGGGCATTTAGTGGTATAAATTTCCCTCTAACACTGCTTTAAATGTGTCCCAGAGATTCTGGTATGTTGTGTCTTTGTTGTCATTGGTTTCAGAGAACATCTTTATTTCTGCCTTCATTTTGTTATGTACCCAGTAGTCATTCAGGAGCAGGTTGTTCAGTTTCCATGTAGTTGTGAGATTTTGAGTAAGTTTCTTAATCCTGAGATCTGATTTGATTGCACTGTGGTCTGAGAGACTCTTTGTTATGATTTCCATTCTTTTGCATTTGCTGAGGAGTGTTTTACTTCCAATTATGTGGTCAGTTTTAGAATAAGTGTGATGTGGTGCTGAGAATAATGTATACTCTGTTGATTTGGTGTGGAGAGTTCTGTCGATGTCTATTAGGTCTACTTGGTGCAGAGCTGAGTTCAAGCCCTGGTATCCTTGTTATTTTCTGTCTTATTGATCTGTCTAATATTGACAGTGGAGTCTCCCACTATTATCGTTTGGGAGTCTAAGTCTCTTTGTAGGTGTTTAATAACTTGCTTTATGAATCTGGGTGCCCCTGCATTGGGTGCATATATATTTAGGATAGTTAGCTCTTCTTGTTGAATTGATCCCTTTGCCGTTATGTAATGCCATTCTTTGTCTCTTTTGATCTTTGTTGGTTTAAAGTCTGTTTTATCAGAGACTATGATTGCCATCCCTGCTTTTTTTTTTTGGTTTCTATTTTCTTGGTAAATATTCCTCCATCCCTTTATTTTGAGCCTATATGCTTCTCTGCATGTGAGATGGGTCTCCTGAATACAGCACACTGATAGATCTTGACTCTTTATCCAGTTTGCTAGTCTGTGTCTTTTAATTGGGGCATTTAGCTCGTTTACATTTAAGGTTAGTATTGTGATATATGAATTTGATCCTGTCATTATGATGCTAGCTGATTATTTTGCCTGTTGGTTGATGTAGTTTTTTCATAGCATTGATGGTCTTTAAAATTTGGTATGTTTTTGCAGTGGCTGGTACCAGTTGTTCCTTTCCATGTTTAGTGCTTCCTTCAGGAGCTCTTGTAAGGCAGGCTTGGTGGTGACAAAATCTCTCAGCATTTGCTTGTCTGTAAAGGATTTTATTTCTCCTTTGCTTAAGAAACTTAGTTTGGCTGGATATGAAATTCGGGTTGAAAATTCTTCTCTTTAAGAATGTTGAATATTGGCCCCCACTGTCTTCTGGCGTGTAGAGTTTCTTCCCAGAGATCTGCTGTAAGTCTGACGGGCTTCCTTTTGTGGGTAACCCGACCTTTTCTCTGGCTGCCCTTAACATTTTTTCCTTCATTTCAACCTTGGTTAATCTGACAATTATGTGTGTTGGGGTTGCTCTTCTCGAGGAATATCTTTGTGGTGTTCTCTGTATTTCCTCAATTTGAATGTTGGCCTGTCTTTCTAGGTTGGGGAAGCTCTGCTGGATAATATCCTGAAGAGTGTTTTCCAACTTGGTTCCATTCTCCCTGTCACTTTCAGGTACACCAATCAAACGTAGATTTTGTCTTTTCACATAGTCCCATATTTCTTGAAGGCTTTGTTCATTTCTTTTCACTCTTTATTCTCTAATCTTGTCTTCTCGCTTTATTTCATTGAGTCGATCTTTAATCTCTGATACCCTTTCTTCCGCTTGACCGATTCAGCTATTGATAACTTGTGTATGTTTCATGAAGTTCTCATGCTGTGTTTTTCCACTCCATCGGGTCATTTATGTTCCTCTCTAAGCTGGTTATTCTAGTTAGCAATTCGTCTAACCTTTTTTGAAGGTTCTTAGCTTCCTTGTATTGGTTTAGAATATGCTCCTTTAGCTCGGAGGAGTTTGTTATTACCCACCTTCTGAAGCCTACTTCTGTCAATTTGTCATTCTCCATCCAGTTTTGTTCCCTTGCTGGTGAGGAGTTGTGATTCTTTGGAGGAGAAGAGGTGTTTTGGTTTTGGGAATTTTCAGCCTTTTTGCACTGGTTTCTCCCCATCTTCATGGATTTATCTACCTTTTTTTTTTTGATGTTGGTGATGTTGATAGTCTTCCTTTCTGTTTGTTCGTTTTCCTTCTAACAGTCGGGCCCCTCTGCTGCAGGTCTGCTGAAGTTTGCTGGAGGTCCACTCCAGACCCTGTTTGCCTGGGTATCACCAGTGGAGGCTGCAGAACAACAAAGATTGCTGCCTGTTTCTTCCTCTGGGAGATGCTAGGCAGAGCTATCCTGTAGGAGGTGTCTGTTGGCCCCTACTGGGAGGTGTCTCCCAGTCTGGATACAGGGGGGGTCAGGGACCCACTTGAGGAGGCAGTCTGTCCTGTATCAGAGCTCGAATGCTGCACTGGGAGAACTGCTGCTCTCTTTAGAGCTGTCAGGCAGGGACGTTTAAGTCTGCTGAAGCTGCACCCACAGTCACCCCTTCCCCCAGGGACTCTGTCCCAGGGAGCTGTTGGTGGGCTCTGCTTAGTTCAGACTTCCTGGCAGCTTTGTTTACACTGTGAGGGTAAAACGACCTACTCAAGCCTCAGCAATGGAGGATGCACCTCCCCCCACCAAGCTCGAGCATCCCAGGTCGACCTCAGACTGCTGTGATAGCAGTGAGAATTTCAAGCCAGTGGATCTTAGCTTGCTGGGCTTCGTGGGTGTGGGATCCACTGAGCCAAGCACCAGAGAAAATTTCCTGTTCTGCCAGTTGTGAAGACCGTGGGAAAAGCGCAGTATCTGGGCCGGAGTGTTCTGTCCCTCCCGGTACAGTCTCTCACAGCTTTCCTTCACTAGGAAAGGGAAATACCCCAATCCCTTGCACTTCTCGTGTGAGACAATGCCCCACCCTGTTTCGGCTCACTTTCCATGGGTTGCACCCGCTGTTCAGCCAGTCCCAATGAGATGAACCTGGTACTTCAGCTGGAAATGCAGGAATCACCCGCTTTCTGCATCCATCTCGTTGGGAGCTGCAGACCAGAGCTGTTCCTATTCGGCCATCTTGCCAGCTGTCCATCCAAATATGATTTCTTTGAGTAGGTCAGCCTTGTATTTGATATGTAAAATAAAGCCTGCTGAATTTTTTGATAACAGAGGAGAGACTCTTAACTCCAGTACACTTCCAGGTATATTTATGGAAGGAAATAAACCATGAATACTGTATTGAGATTATATTATATATAATCAGTTTATACATTATTATGAAAAGGAAGATACCTTTATTTTACCCTTTTCTAGATATTAATGCTATATTTATTCTTTTTTAGATTGCAGCTTCATATGGTAATGCTGTTTGTATATTTGAGCCCTTGGGCATAAATTCTCATAAAAGAAATTGTGTAAGTATTAACCAATAATAGAATACTTTTAGAATCTAGTTAACTTTAGAATCCAATTGATGTTAATAAAAGCTCCTTAGGAGCTAGTGCTGAACGTAGACTAGAGTATCAGTGAAAAATTGGTCTAGTGCTTTATGTTAGGATCCTTACATTCACTGGGGATACATCCCTAGTGCTTTTAGAAACCCAAGTCTCTAGAATATCGCAAATTGAGATTTCCTGTGTTAATTGAGATGTACCCTAGTTTGAACTACTCTTATTTCTTATCTGGATTACTAATCTCTATCTGATATTTGGTTTCCTGCTGCCTTCAACCCCAGTCTCTATTCTCAACAGAGCAGGTCATGACATTTCTCTTCTTAAAAGTTTGTAATGGTTCCATATTTCTCTCTCTCTTTTTTTTTTTTTTTTTGAGAGAGGGTCTCACTCTCCCTAGGCTGGAGTGCAGTGGCATGATCACTGCTCACTGCAGCCTCAACCTGTCAAGTGATCCTCCCACCTCAGCCTCCCAAGTAGCTGGGACTACAGGCATACGCCACCATGGCCAGCTGTTTTTTAAATTTTTTGTAGAGATGGGGTTTCCCTGTGTTGCTCAGGCTGGTCTTGAACTCTGGGGCTAAGCAATCCTCCCACCTCAGCCTCCCAAAGTGCTGGGATTATGGGCATGAGCCACCATGCCCAGCTGCTCCGTACTTCTTTCAGATAAAAAGCCAAAAGCCTTTTGTAGACTACAACTTCCCTTCTACGCAGTCCCACACTTACTACGTCTCAGAGCTCACCTCCTGAGTTCTTGTCCTCTCTGGTTCTACTCTGGCCACATTGGCATTTTTACTGTTTCTCAGTTAACCTTCCCTCTTTGAGCCTTTGTGTTGGTTGTTTCCTTTGTCAGGAATGTTATTCCTCCAGATATCTCCAAGGATAGCTCCCATAGATCCTTTAGGTCTTTGCTCACTAATACCTTGACAATGAGGTTTTCCTTGACCACCCTTTAAAAAATTGTACCCCCGCTTATTTGCTATTTAAAATTTTTTTTACAGCATTTATTTATTATTGTTTGTTATGTAGAATGTTATCTAAAGGTACATAAGGGTAGGAAACTTTGTTTCTTTTTTTCACTGATGAATCCCCAGTACTTAGAACAGTGTCTGGAACAGCCAGGTGTGGTGGCTCACACCTATAATCCCAACATTTTAGGAGACCAAGGTGCATGGAACACGAGGTCAGGCGTTTGAGATGAGCCTGGCCAACATGGTGAAATCCTGGGTCTACTAAAAATACAAAAATTATCTGGGTGTGGTGGCACACGCCTACAGTCCCAGCTACTCAGAAGACTGAGGCAAGAGAATCGCTTGAACCCAGGAGGTGGAGTTGCAGTGAGCCTGGACTGTGCCATTGCACTCCAGCTTGGGCGTCAGAGCAAGACTCCATCTCAAAAAAAAAAAAAAAGAAGTATCTGGAACATAGCAGGTATTCCTAAATGTTGGTCAAATGAAGAAGTTAGGAGTTTAAAAAGCTCACTTACCAGCTCAGCTAAGTGGTTAAGCATACCACATTGTGAACCATTCAGATTCATACTGGGTGCTCTATTATATTTGTCTTACTTAACGTTCAAAACATCTAATGTGGTTAGAATTAAAAAGTACTGCATGCATTAAATTTTTACTATCACTCACAAATAATCAAAATTGCAAATGCTAAATCTGAATGCAGAGTATATATTTACAAGTAATTTTTAAAGTGTATTTGTAAGTGAAATGCCTTAAAACAAATGGTTTTGGAATTTTTTCGTTAAATATATGTATTTGGATATATCTTTTTACATTCCCCTAAAACAGTATAAATTAAAATATTAATCTTTCCCTATAATAGTATTATGAAATGGATTTCAAATTTTGGACTACTTAAGAGTCACCTAGAGCACATACTAAAAATTTAGGTTTCCAGGTTTCATTCCCCAAATTTCTTCAAGATACTTGCTCCACAGATTACACTCTAAGGAACACTAAAGGAAAGGATGTTAGGGATGTCTATAATTTTAGGAATTATTTAATTACTACACTAAAATAGATTCGTTGAACAGTATTTAAAATCGTGTTATGCTGTTGTGATTGTTGTTTGGTCAGCAGTGGTAGGGTTTAAAAATAACATTTTCTCTGATTATAAAATGTAAAATTATTTTTGGATAATGAAGTGCAGGCTTTGCAGATACATACACACATTTCCCACCCCTCTGGCCCCGACACATTTTTTTTTAGAGACAGAGTATTGCTCTGTCACCCAGGCTGAAATGCAGTGGTGTGATCATAGCTCACTGTAACCTCAAACCTGTGGGCTAAAGTGATCCTTCCACTTCAGCCTCTGAAGTAGCTGGGTCTACGGGCATGAGCTACCATGCCTAGCTAATTTTTAAATTTTTTATAGAGGTGGGGGTCTTGCTATGTTGCCCAGGCTGGTTTCAAATTCCTGGCCTTAAGCAATCCTCCTGTCATGGCCTCCCAGACTGTTGGAATGCAGCTGTATTTTAAAATTCTGCCTCGAGGTAGTCAGGAAACCTTGTATACATTTAAAAATTGTTAAATATTCTTAAAATACTATAACACGAAAGGGCATTACCGTTTAAAAAGTATTATTTGCCAAGCAGTTAACATATAGCTTGCCTGAGGTAACATAGCTTTGCAAAGCTTTTCAAAAATGTCCTCTCACAAAAGGACATTTTATATTTATGTACTACAAAGAAATATATAAACTTTTGTTTACTTAGAGAATATATTTCATGTCAAAGGTTTTTGACTTTTAAACTTTAAATCACCTTTTAGAATGAAAATATTAAGAAAATAGGATAGAAATTATTCAGATATAAAGTTTGTGGATTACATATACAATATAGTGCAGATGGGTTGACTTTTGGGGAGATATATCTAGTTTTCTTTTAGACATTGAGTCCATGGGATTATGACAATTTGCATTTCTTCCTAATGTGCATTTATTTTGTGTTAATAAACACTTATTTAACATCTTTGTGCCAGCCATTACAAACTCTGAAAATAACAAAAATTGTTATGACACAGTTTCTGCCCTTGAAGAGTTGCAATTTAATGGGAGAGTCACACGTATAAACAAATACTAATTCCATGTGATCAGTGTTATAATGGCAGAATGTAAAAGTGGTGTTGGTGCTGCCAGGATGTCAGAGAGGGCTTCATAGCAGAGATGATGAGTTAGCTAATCATAGTGGAAAGATAGGGGTTTGCAGATGGAGACGTGAGGAATAGGATATCCTAAATATAAGAAGGTATTTATGGGCATGGAAGGAAGCCTGAGAGAACCTGCTTTGTTTGGGCATAGCAAGGAGCTCAATATGGTATAATAAATAGTAGTGGAACCAGTTAAAGTTACATTAAAAACAGTATATGAAAATAATAGTGAAATATTTTCATCTTTGTTTCAGATCATAAGGTCTTAAGTTGAAGAAAATGATAAAATGGTAGTGTTTTGGGATATTATTTTAAAAACATCTTTTTTTTTCTTATTTCTTTTTGTCTACATATTTCAGCAACTCAAGTGCCAGTGGCTTAAAACTGGGCAGTTTTTTTTGAGTTCTGTGACGTACAACTTAGCATGGGATCCTCAAGGTATTTAGCAATTATATCTAAAATTATTTAAATTAAATATTTGTTTTAGATGTATGATAATAATGTGATATAGTCTCCCATAAAAAGAAAATGATCAATATATTATATTTTCTTTTTGTTGACAAATACAATTTTTCCTTCTTGGTATACAGTGCTTTGTACAATGCTTAATTTACTATTCTGTGTTTTCCCCTGCCTTTCAGTGTTTTGTTTCAAGAAACAGTTATGATTTGTTTCCTAGTTAACGTGTGCTGCCCTTTCCTCTTGTATTTGCTAAGAAACATGTTGGAAATAAAACAGAGACCGAAAAAACTTGAACTCATTTTATCATTTGTATTGGGAAATTACTATCTTTAATTTTGAAAAATTAGGAACCTCTAATGATAATAGCTGTTGTCCCTTTTTATATTCACAATAAGGATTATTTTTATATTTCATGTATAAAACCACATTTTATTAATTTATAGTTATGCCTTATATTTTGAGGACATTTTATGTGGTATATATCAGAGTTTTGGGGAGTTTGTTATTCTATTAATACATTTGCTGTTAGTTTTTTTGACTTGCTTGATAATAATAGCTCTTTGCCAGTAAGCTTTACTTTGTTGTTCTCAAATCTTCCTTAAGAACTACTCTTTGTTGTCCAGAAGATTCTTTTTTTTCTTCTAAGGGACTTTAAAATATAGATATATATCAAGTGTTTTTCATTGGCGATATTGCTTACTTTTCACATAATGTTAATAGTTTACAGATCTAAACAGAAGCCCATGTGCATGTATTTCCCTATATAATATTTGCCTATTCATCATAACTTTCTCTAATTTTCAGATAATAGATTATTGACAGCAACTGATTCCATTCAGTTGTGGGCTCCTCCAGGAGATGATATTCTGGAAGAGGAGGAAGAAATTGATAATAAAATTCCTCCTGTTTTAAACGATTGGAAGTGCGTCTGGCAGTGCAAGTTAGTGTGTATTTCTGTTGTTATATTCATTAATTAAAAGCAAATGCTTCCTAAAATATGTTTCCTTTCATGAAGATCTTTATTTTTTGATGGTACCATTGCATATAGAGCCCTAAAAAGTAGATTTTTTACTAACCAAAACCCATATAATAGCATTCTTTAATTTGTGCTAGTTAATCATGTATAAAAAGGATGAAAGTATTTTCATAGTTATAGCCCCAGGACAGGAGTTGACAGGGTTGATACATAGGAATTACTCATTAATAGATTGAGATAAGGATGGGGAGGGGGAAGATGTGAAAGTTGCCAGCCACTCTTTCAAGTGGAAGATGTACTGTTAACAGTCATATAGATTATGTGACAAAGACTAGTCAGGGATGATTATGAGCTCAGCTTTTAACATGTTATATTTAGGATGTTGGTGGGACATGTAGGTGGAGATATACTGTATTCATGTTACGTACATTCTTCTTTTCCCAAAGTGAACGTTGGATTAGTTTTAATTAATTTATGTTGTTATGGAGGTGAAATATTTTATTTATATTTTTAGGGAAGCAAAAACAGTCTTATTCTGAGGATTCTGACTTTGATGTTACAAAAATCTCATCTTGACTATTTTTATATACAGTACACCAGATTTTAAAAGTGCTAATTGCCTAACTCTCTTTTTTAGAACCTCAGTATCTATACATTTGATGGAATGGTCTCCTGATGGTGAATATTTTGCTACTGCTGGAAAGGTAAAGGATCAAACAAAAACATATGAAAGAAACAATAAAATAATTAAAAATATTCCTTATTTATTTTTATTTTAGTTTTTTCATCTGTAAAACTGGGCTAATCCTCCTTGGCAAAGCTGGCCTGAAGAATACAAGTGGTGTTTGTAAAAGACCTGGTGTTGTGCTCACAGGTTGTAGGCACTAGGGAAATAATGGCTATTCGTGTTACTCTTATTTGACCTTGGCTCATTTGCATTTTTAAAAACTAAGTTTTGTGTTTAAAAATAGCATATGTACATTAACTTAAAAAGTAAAATAATACTGGATTCACAATGAGAAGATGTACTCCTTGCCTCATTATTCCCACGCTAATTCCTGTGTCCAGGAGGCAATTATTTGTCAAGTTGAATATTTTGATATTTCCTTCCATGTCCTTGAGTAGCTTGAGGTGCTCCCATATCTTGATTCTCTCTGCCCAGCCCCCTGAGTTATGTGAATTACTTTTTGCCTTCCCACTGTAGAAGCTGAGCCTTTAGCTTGATAAAGGGGAGGGGTTGATATCCCCAACCTCATCTTCAAATCTAATACATACACATATTCATTTCACTTGCTCCTATCTTACTGATGTAGGTATCTCATGATTTTGGGTGAATCACAGTTATTGTTTACATTATTAAGATTGTACAGAATATTCTTAGTGGTAATTACTTTGGAGATAATAATTACTTTGTTTTATGGTTTGCTTTTTTCCCTATATACCTAATTCATCCTTAGAACTGCTTTGACTTTTTTCTCAGTATAATCCCACATAGGTGGTGTTCTGGGAACATGAGTTCTCTTTGCTCTCATTCAGCTTAATTGCTCTACCAGTCTAAAATAGCAGAGCTACCATTTTCGGGTTTTATTTTACCAACTTTGGGAAATTCTCTTTGCCTCTCTCCTATGTTGAATTTTCTGTTTCTTGGCATCATTTATCTTCCTTTTTTCTTGTTTTGATGGCGATATCCCCCAATAGGTTCCTGAAGAAAGGTGAATAGGAAAAAACACTTCTCAGGCCTTACATGTCTGAAAGATTTTCTTCTTATGCTTGATTTTCTCGGACATAGAATTGGGTTGAAAATCACTGACCCTCCATCTTATATCTCAGTAAACTTTTTTTATTGATATATATGTGGGATACATGTGATATTTTGATACATGTGTAATGTGTAATGATGGTCAAATTAGAGTATTTAGGATATCCATCACCTCAGATGTTTATCTCTTTCTATGTTGGGAACATTTCAAATATTCTAGTTAATTGAAATATACAGGCCGGGCACAGTGGCTCACGCCTGTAATCCCAGCACTTTGGGAGGCTGAGACAGGCGGATCACGAGGTCAGGAGATCGAGACCATCCTGGCTAACATGGTGAAACCCCGTCTCTACTAAAAAAAAATACAAAAAAAATTAGCCGGGCGTGGCGGTGGGGGCCTGTAGTCCCAGCTACTGGGGAGGCTGGGGCAGGAGAATGGCGTGAACCCGGGAGGCAGAGCTTGCAGTGAGCTGAGATGCGCCACTGCACTCCAGCCTGGGCAACAGAGCAAGACTCCGTCTCAAAAAAAAAAAAAAAAAAAAAATAGAATATATTATTGTTAACCATAGCCACCCTACTGTACTATTGACCACTATAACTTATTCCATCTATCTGTGTATTTGCGCCAATTAACCAACTTCTCATCTCCTTTTTTAGCTGCCACATAAAATTGAGAAAATGTGGTATTTTTTCTTTCTGTGCTTGTCTTATTTCACGTAACATAATGACCATTTGTGTTACTACAAATTACAGGATTTTGTCCTTTGTACAGCCTAATAGTATTCCACTGTGTATATTTACTACATTTCATTTATCCCTTCATTTACTGATGGGCATCTAGGTTGATTCTGTATCTTGGCTATTGTGAATAGTGTTGCAGTAAACATGAGAGTGGAGCTATCCCTTTGATATACTGATTTTCTTTGTTTTGGGTAAATACCCAGTAGTGGGATTGATGAATTGTATGATAGTTCTAGTTTTGTTTTTTGGAGAAAACTCCGTGCTGTTTTCCATAACCACTGGCACCTGAGCAAGCTGACTGTAGGCCCAAGGACTGGTCCTCCTGGACCTGTGACTGCTGGTGTCCATGTATGCTGCCTGGGAGCCCAAGGGCCAGCATGCCTGGCCTGCCTCTGCCACCACGTGTGCCCCAGAACTGGCCTGTCTGGTGTCCCTGTCTGCAGCAAAGCCTCACCACAGCCTCTGCTACCAACCACAACCTAAGACAATGAGTAACTCACAGACACTGCTGACACTGACAAAGAATGAAAGTGAAGTGCTGACACTGAAGAATAAAAGTGGCTGAAGAAATTGTATGAAGACGACTCTTCTTCTCCCACCCAGAACCAAAGCCAAAGCACACTATCCAACTAACACCACAACATCTGGGGGACCTGTTAAATCTGAAACTCATGTCTTTCAATTCTGAGAGATTATTTTATATTATTTCTTTTGTATTATTTCCTTCTTTCTCTGGATCTTTTCTTATTCAGTTATGGGTACTTTTACATTAATTCTGTATTTTAGTATTTTCCCCCTTTACTGTTTTCCACTTGTTCATCTTTTTCTTTTAATTTCTGGGGGACTTTTCAGATGTAACTTCAAAGTAATTTTTTTCTGCTATTAAATTTTTAATTTTTAAGAGGTTTTAAAATTCTCTGATTTTTTAAAAATTACAAAATATTTCATAAATTAAAAAAGTATATATAAAACATGTTGTATAAGATATGATAAACAATTAAACAAATACACATGTACCCTACTCCTCAACTTGAGAAAAAGAGCATGACACAAATGGATCCTTTATCTTTCTCCATGCATCTCCTTCCTCTCCTCCCACCCCAGGCAACCAGAATCCTGATTGTCATGTTTATTATTTTATTTAAAAAAGTTTCATTCATCTAAATTCCCAAATAAGATAATATTTAGTTTTCCACAGTTTTGAACTTCACAGAGTTTGTGTTTTTCTTTTTCTTTCTTTTTATTTTTTTGAGACTGAGTCTCAATTTGTCACCCGGGCTGGCGTGCAGTGGCACAATCACGGCTCATTGCAGTGTCGATCTGGGCTCAGGCAGTCCTCCTACCTCAGATGGGACTACAGGTGTGCACCATCTAGGTGTGCACTAGTTTTTTTGGTTGTTTGCTTGTTTTTTTTTTTTTTTTTTTTGTAGAAATAAGGTTTCATTATGTTGCCCGGTAGTCTCTTTTCCCTTTATTTGTGATGACTTAAATTTAAAAAAATTTTCTTCAATCATGAACAGAAATGTACTGAACTCCTCTGTACCCATCACTTAGCTTCAGCAGTTATCACTCAGCCAATCTTATTTCATCTGTACTACTTCTCCCCCAGTTGGGTTATTTAGTCTTGTGTCACTGATGTCATTCATCTGTAAATATTTCAGTATCTACTTTTGAAGTATAAAGATTTTACAAAAATATCCACATATATTGTGGGTTAAATGTAGTTTGAATCTTGTTTAGGAAAATTTCTTACTGTGATGCTATAAAAGTATTCTATTTTCTCCTAAAATCATAAAATTTAATCTCTTATAATTAAGTCCCTCATCCAAATGAAAATTGTCTCAATAACATTTACTGAATAGTTCTTTCTTTTCCCACTGATATGCCATGCCATTCTGACATGTATTAAATAATGCTGCAGCAGATGTCTTATACATGTTTGTTAGGCTCTTGTGTGGATTTCTCTTGGGTATATACATAGGAATAGAATTGCTTGGTTATATGTTATATATATACACACACACATATATACATAGTATGTCAGTTGATCATAGCTCACTGTAACCTTGAACTCCTGGGCTCAAGCAATCCTCCTGCCTCAGCCTCCTGAGTAGCTGCGACTACAGGCATGCCCACCATGGCTGGCTAAGTTTTATTTATTTATTTTTTTGGTAGAGATGGGATCTCCTTATGTTGCCCAGGCTGGTTGTGAACTCCTGGCCTCAAGTGATCCTTCTGTTTTGGACTCCCTAAGTGTTGGGATTACAGGTGTGAGCCACTGTGCCTGGCCTCCTTGTAGTTTTAAAGTGCATTTCCCTGATTATTAATGAGGCTAAATACCTTTTCATTTATTTATTGGGTATTTGGATGACTGATTTAAAAGAAAGTAACTGGGCAAGCTCCTTGCCCGTTTTTAAAATAGTTTTTGGTGTTTTGTTGATTTGTAGGAGTTCTTTATTATGGATATGAGCTTTTTGTCAGTTACATGTTTTGCAAAGATCTTCTCCCACTCCATTAGTTGCTCATTCATTCTCTTAATGGTATCTTTTGATGAATAGAGATATTTGATTTTAATGTCAAATATATCAGTGTTTTTCTGAGTCCTATTTAATAAGTTTTTCCTACTCTGAGATTCTGAGGATTTTCATATGTTATATAAGCTTCTAGACCAGAGTTGTTTTAAGATTTTTTGTGCTGTGAATTCCTTTGGAAATCTAGTGAAGCCTTTAATAACCTTCCTCATAGTATGATGTTTTTAAATGCATAAAATAAAATATGTAGCATTGCAAAAGAAATAAATTATTGAAATACAGCTTCAAGATATTAAAAAATACATTGGTAGAGACATTATGTACTTTTAAATTAATGTGTTCAGTAACAAAAATTGCACTTAAAATATGGGCAGTTTTAATTGTGTTTAGCTATTGTATGTGGAATTAAAACTTCAATATCTCACTTTATAAGGTGAGGATAGGCTTTCCAAGAACAACAAAATTCACTGAAGGCTTTTTGGGTTGATCTCTAGTTGTAGAAACGTTAAACTTTACTGTTCTATTGCTCAGCAGTTAGTTGGCACAGAGGTAGTTGCTTAACGGTTGCATGAACAATATAGACAGGAAGACTGCAATCATGTGCGGTTTAGTAGCAGTTCCAATAACTAACAATTTCAAAGTAGAAATGAGTGTAAAAAAATGTGATATGAAAACATCTTTGATTCTGTTAGAGACATAGTCATACGTACTGCCAATACTACTTTTGATTTGTTTTTTTCAATTAGCATTTATGAAAATAAGTAATTGTTTTTCCCCATTAAGGTTCATGGTACTTTTGGGTCTCAGTTTTCTTGGTTTCTTCAGAAGCAGACCCTGAGATAAGGGTTCAAGTGTAAGTAATTAATATGGGGGAATGATCACACGAAATATTTTGGATTGGAGGCAGGGAAATAAAGGCACTTAATAACCTTTATTAAGTGTATTAAGAAGCTTGAATTTCTGGGTCCTCTGGGAGCCCGTGTTCCTCACTTGCATCATGTTCCTTACACATGTTCTTCACACATATCAGTTGAAGGCGGGTTAGGGCCAGGCATCAGTTCTCATCACTCATAACCAGCTCCTGGAAAACTTCAGACAAAAATATGTAGATGCTTGCAGTTGAAACTGGCACACCAAAACGCTAAGGCATGAGGGGATACAAATGATGTGTCAAAAGTAACTTTTATATCTTGAAGTCTATCCACAGGACCTTTGGGTCAGAGGACCTCAGGTCAAGAACCTCTGGTCTAGAATATGGACATTTTATGTTTTGTCTTTCACATTTAAGTCTAAAATCTATGTGAAATAATGTTTAGGTGTGATTTGAAGAAGGTCAAGTTTTGTTTTTTCCTTATGGATATTTGGTTGTCTTGAACAATTTATTGGAAAAAATCTTCCCTTTCTTCATTGTTCTACATTACCACTTTTGTCATAAAATCAAATGTCCATATCTCTGTAGGTCTGTTTCTGGGCTCTTTTCTCTAGTTCATTGGTCTTTCCTTGTACTAGTGCCACCTGACTTAATTGCTGTAGCTTTAAATTAAGTCTTGATATCTGGTAGGGCAAGTCCTACCCTCTTTTCTTTTTTAAGATCATCTTATCTATTCTTGGCCCTTTGCATTTCTATATGAATTTTAGAATAAATGATAAATTTCACAAAGCAAACAGAAAACCTCTTATGTTTCTGATTGATATTACATTGACTGTATAGGTCAGTTTGGGGAGAATCGACATCTTTACTATATTTAGTCTTCCCATTTATGAACATGATGTATCTGTTCATTTATTTTAGACCTTTTTTTCCTCAGTAATGTTTTATAATTTTCTCTGTGAAGGTCCCAGATATCTTTTGGGATTAATTCCTAGATATTTGATGTCTTTGATACTGTTATAAATGGAGTCATTATGTAAATTTTGGAAAAATAATTGTTACTGGTATATAGAAATGCAGTTTTTGTATATTGGCTTTATGCCCAGCACCCTTACTAAACTCATTAATTCTAATAATTCCTCTGTAGATAATTTTGGATTTTATGTGTACACAGTAATATCATCTATGAATAATGAAAGCCCTAGTTCATCTTTTGTCATTCTCCCATGTTTCGTATTTTTCCTTTTTTTTTTTTTTTTTTAAACCACAGTGTCTAGGACCTCTAGTAGAGTGCTGAATAAATGTGGTGATAACAGGTATCTTTTTCTTGTTCCCAGTCTCAAAGGGATACCCTTCACTGTGTCATCATAAATACAATGTTTACTGTTGATGTTTGTGGTAGATACTTTTTTTTCGGATAAAGAAACTTTCCTTCTATTTGTTGTTTGCTAGGTTGTTTTTCTAAACCACAAACGATACAGAATTTGAGCAAGCATTCTTTCTGCATCTAATGAGACAATTTTTATCTTTTTTTTGGAGACAGAGTCTCGCTCTGTCACCCAGGCTGGATTGCAGCGGCACAATCTCAGCTTACTGCAGTCTCAGCTTCCCAGGTTCAAGTATTTCTCCCATTTCAGCTTCCCAAGTAGCTGGGACTACAGGCACCCATTACCATGCCCAGCTAATTTTCGTATTTTTGGTAGAGACAAAGTTTCACCATTTTGACCAGGCTGGTCTCGAACTCCTGACGTTAGATAATCCACCTGCCTCGGCCTCCCAAAGTGCTGGGATTACAGGCATGAGCCACTGTGTCTGACCATCTTTTAAATCTTTTAATAAGATGAAATACATGGACTGATTTTGTAAACCTTGTATTCCTGGAACAATCCCAACTTCATTATAATGTATTATCCTTGTTGGATTTGATTTGCTGATCTTTTGTTTAAGATTTATGTGTTAGAGTGAGATTCGGCCAATAATTTTCCCATTTTCATAATGTCCTTGACAGATTTTTATGTTGATGTTATGCTGGCCTTATAAATGGGTTGGAAAGCTCTCTTTTGTGAAGATTTTATGTAAGATTGATATAGTTTTATTCTTAAGTATTTGCTGGTGAAGCCATCTGAATCAGGAATTTTCTTTGTGGGATTCAGTTTTTTAAATTATTCAGATTTTCTTTTTCTTTTGTATGTCAGTTTTGGTAAGTTGTATTTACCTATAATTTTTCGGTTTTATTTAGATTTTGAAATTTATTGGCACAAAATTGTATAAAACACCTTATTTTTTAATATCTATAATACATGTATAATGATTTCTTCTTCAGTTTTGATATTAGTTATTTGTGCCTTCCCTCTTTCTTCATTCATCTCAATTTTTTAAGTCTTTTTACTTATATCAATTTTATAAGTCTTTTTACTGCCCTAAAAAGTCTTCTGTGCTCTGCTTATTTTTAACTCTGGCTACCCCTGCTTAGTTGTTAGTGTTATCTTTTCTACTTTTAAATGTTGGAGTACCCAGGGCTCTTCTAGTCTCAAAAGTTTCTGATGCCATTTAAATACCATTTTTGTATGCTAATGACATTCAAATTTGTATTTTTTGCCTGTACCTCGCCCCTGATCTCCACTTCCCCACCCCCTCAGTCCACTCCCTGATGGCTCACCTTTAGAATATATCCACAATTTGCTTACTTCTGTACCACCTCCACTCTTATAATCTGGTTGAAGCCACCATTATTTATCACTTGTATTATTGTGTTAAATTAATTGGTTTCCCATTTTTGCTGTACTTCTGTACCATCTGTGTTCAAACCAGCAGGTGGAGTGATTTTTTAAATTATTTTTTTGAGACAGAGTCTCACTCTGTCACCCAGGCGGGAGTGTAGTGGCGCGATCTTGGCTCACTACAACCTCTGCCTCCTGGGTTCAAGCAGTTCTTGTGCCTCAGCCTCCCTGGTAGCTGGGATTACAGGCATGTGCCACCACACCTGGCTAATTTTTGTATTTTTAAAAGAGACGGAGTTTCATCATCATGACCAGGCTGGTCTTGAACTCCTGGCCTCAAGTCATCTCCCCACCTTGGTCTCCCAAAGTGCTGGGATTATAGGTGTGAGCCACCGCGCCTGGCCTAGAGTGATCTTTTTTAAATGTTGTCAGATCTTGTTACTCATATTCTGTACAAAACTGTCAAAAGTTTTTCCATTTCAGTTACCAAAAGCCCAAGTCTTTATGATGGTTTAGCATGCTCCGTGCTTATCAGGACTCTCGTCACTGCTTCAGCCTTATCTCCTGCTAACTCTCACCCCTGCATACTCCACTCCAGCTAATTTGCCTCACTATTGTTAAAACTAGATTTCAAAAATAAAACACTGAAATTTTGATAAGCCAGTTCAATAATCTACAAATAATAAAACATACTTAGTGTTTCTGGATAGAAATGTAGAGACGTGTGAATAATTTTGTGTAATATTTGAGAAGCGTGGGTTTCTCATGAAGGGAACACTTATCAGAATCACAGGCAAAACAGTTTGAAAAATAATATAATTCATGTCTTTTTTTCCTTTTTTATTTTATTTTGCGTAATTCATGTCTTGATCTCTAAAACTAGGCAGTCACCTTTGAAACTTTGGATCTTTAAAAACAAATACCCCATTACTCCTAAAATTTGACTGAAAAAACTCACAGATTTGTCTTTTTTTTTTTTGTTACTCATATTTCTTAGGATTACCACATGTTAATAAGTGATTAATAAAGCCAATCATTCCTTTGACTTAAGTCCGTAATAGGTGAACCTATGGATGATTTAATATAGGACTAGTTCAGTGTGGTCAGAGAGCTGCTGGAGAGTCATTCTGGAATCCAGCCTTATAATATTCCCAGTTAGTCATTGCTGATGTCAGCTTGGTTATTGTACATACTGTGCATCATTTGGAGCATGTTTTCCTGTTGCCTCCTTTTAAATATCATTAATGGCACTCTGATCATGGGCAGGTATTGTATACACTTAAGTTTTCCTTGACTCATGTACCGTTAACCCTTGAACAACATGGCAGTTAGGTGATCCAACCCCCTGCACAGTCAAAAATCCCTGTCTAACTTTTGAGTCTCCAGAAACTTAACTACTAATAGCCTACTGTTGACTGGAAGCTTTTCCAATAAAATAAACAGTAAATTAACACGTTTTGTATATGTATTATATACTCTACTTTTTTTTTTTAAACCCTGCATGTGGCATCCAATATATACTATACTCTTTTAAGGAAGAGAAGAAAAATGTTATTAAGAAAACCTTAAGGAAGAGAAAATAAATTAAGCATTCATTAAGTGGATGTAGATGATCATAAGGTCTTCATCCTCATCATTTTCACATTTAGTAGGTGGGAGAGGAGGAAGAAGAGGAGGGGTTGGTTTTGCTCTCTTGGGTGGCAGAGGCAGAAGAAAATTTGTATGTAAGTGGATGTGTGCAGTTCAAACTCATGTTGTTCAAGGATCAACTACTTTAACATATATATTGTCTGATTTTTTTTTTAATCATATAAACTGGTCAAAGAAAATGCATTTTAGAATTCTAGCAGTCTACACTGGTAAGGCACATGAGAATCTTTTATAGTTGTATTCATATCATGATAGACTTTATATATGTAAAATTGATAGTGCATTTTGGAGGAAAAATTGATTTGAAATTATATCTGAAATTAACAACCTTCATTCACATGTTTAGCAGATACTCTTTTGAATACCACCATATACCCTGAACCGTTGTGTGTGCTGGCAATCTTATGATGAAGATGACAGACAAGGCTTTTGTTCTTACAGGACTTAACTTCTGGTGAGGAAAAACAGAAAAAAATCAAGTATTAACAAGTGCTATCCAGAAAATTAAGACAGAATAATGTGGTAGTGTGACTGGGTGTCTATTAGAGTGGGTGATCTTTAGAGAAAGCTTTGCTGAAGA
The DNA here is from genome assembly GCF_008728515.1 of Papio anubis. Classification (NCBI taxonomy): domain Eukaryota; kingdom Metazoa; phylum Chordata; class Mammalia; order Primates; family Cercopithecidae; genus Papio; species Papio anubis. The sequence goes on from NW_022161779.1 coordinate 105,952, forward strand.
GATACCTTTAAACTGAGAATTGAATACTACGAAGGGGAAAACTGAAGTTCAGGGGAAAGAGTGTTTTGGCCAAGGGAACAAACACCAAGTGCAAATGCTCTGAAATAGAAATTAGCAGGGCTTGTTAAAGAGCAACAGAAAGCTGGAGTGTAATGGTTAGACCAAAGTTTGAGATGCATCTGGGTTAAGATATCAGATAAGATAAGAGAGTCAGGAGTTCTGTGGCAATTTGAATTCTTTATCCAAAGGTGGTATTTAAAGTTATGGGTCTGGATGAAATTAGGGAGAAAATGTGTATTAGAGAAGAAAATGGGACTCAGGATCAAATCCTAGGATCCTCAAACACTAAGAAATGATGGAGAGGGGGGAGATGCCTATAAAGGATGCTGGGAAGGAGTAGCCACTAAAATAGAAGGAAAACCAGGAGAATGTGACATTAGAGAAGCCAAGAAAAAAGGTTCAAGGAGGGACTATCAATTAATTTTGTCAAATGACCTAGAACATATGGAGAACAGTTTGAACATCTATAGATAGTACAGGCCTAACTGCATAAATTAAAGCAAAGAAACTTTTGTGGAATCATAAAGTTTTAATTAATGATCTTAGTGATCACAGAAGAAGCTAAGGTTTTTAAAAAGGGATGAAGTCCACATCTCTGCCCTCCACTGCCACTGCCTGTGTCAGCATCTTCGGGGCTGCGGACCTTTATAGTAGTCCCTTAAGTGATGTCCTGCAGACATCCTCTGATCGGTCTGCCCACAGGAGCCAGCCACCTGAACATGCCATTTTCCTTTTTCACCACCCTTTAATGACTCCTGTTGCTCTTAAAATGAAGATTATGATCTTTACCATGGCCTGTGAGGCTCTGCTGTATGATCTGACCCTTCTGTGCCTCTCCAGCTTCATTCCCACCTTAATGCCTACCATACTGATGTCCTTTCAAGGCCTTGAATATGCCAGGCTCTTTCCTGCTTCCAGGTCTTTTTATGTGCTGTTCTTTATGTTTAGGGAATACCTAGAATACCCAGCCTTCCTGCTTCTTTGCCTGGTCATCTTTTATGTATCCTTCAACTCTCAGTTTAAATACCACTTCCTTAAGGAAACCTCTTATTTCCCAGGCAAGGTCAAGTCTCCTAATTAAATACTTTCCTGCTTCTTTCTTATAGTGCTTATCACAATTGTAATTAAAACAATAATTTATATCCTTACTTAATGTTGCCTTCCTTTCTAGAGAATAAGCTCTTGTGGGATGAGGAAATATATTTTATTACTTCCGTGTCTTCCTCTGCCCCAGCTATATCCCCAGCCATTCACACAGTAGCTTCATTCAATAAATACTTGTTGTTTGAGTGAATCTTGTAACTGTTTCATAGTTGTACAGGCAGTTTATGGCACATCATCATTATCTATTAGTATGTTGAGGACTGATTTTGTTTTTAATCCTGAGAATGGTTGGAAAACCATTGAGTTTGCTTAGAGTGAAATTTGGCTCTTTAATTAATCTGTATCTGGACATAATCAAATGTATAATAATTGGTTCTTACGAAAAATATTAAAGTATATGTAATCAGATTGAATTAAGAATAGTAGCTTGAAACAAACTATAGGATGCCTACCCTTCCCTAAAAGAGACATATGGACTGTCAAAATGTCCACAAAAATTTTATTTTCTAGATGAGTGTTTTTTTCACTGTGTTAGTCATGTCTCCCTAAGCTGTTTATATTCAGTTATCCTAAGAGTTAAGTGTTTCATAATTCTTATGGAAAGATAAGAATGCTTTTCTGGTGAGGATCCTATGGAGGTTGAGCAAATGTGTCTTGAATTAAAAAAGCTATTTTCTCACATTTTTGAGAATATACCACATCTGATTAAGATTATCCTGATAAAAAGAACAGAAAGTAACTTTGGAATGTTGGGCAGTTTTTTTTTTTTTTTTTTTTTTTTTGGTACAATTTGTTCTGCTTCTGTTAATAAAGCCAGATTTGAGTTGATAAAACAGATGGTCACTGTGTGGATCTCCCACTAGAAGGCATTTTCCACCGCCTCTGCTACACATGACAGGATTTTATTTCAGGTGTTGTGAGACTCAAATTCAATTACTTCCAGGATTTTTAATATTACAGTTCATTGAGGACTTTGGCTGGTAAGATCTATTTTTTACAAATGTGGTAAATTAAATTTTTCTTAGGCTTAAGAGTATTTTAAATTTCTATCTGAGCTTAAAATAAAACCTTACTTACTAAAGAGCCTTTTTTCTCCCACAAGACATACCTGATTAAATCTTTAGTTCAAGAATTGGTTTTCTCTGGTTTGCTTACTAGGAGATGTTTGCTGAAATTTTATTTGTTTATGTTCAAAAAGTTTGTATTGGAACACTTTAAAAAATGACACTTGGTTATTTTGTAAAATTTGTAAGTAATTTAAAGTATCCTGTTTTCTTCAAAAAACGGAATATATCTTTTCTTCTTTTGAGTTCTTTTGTGAAGTATGGTGAATATAGTTAGTAATAGAATATTGTATATTTTTAAATTGCTAAGAGTAAATTTCAAGTCTTCTCACCATAAAAAATGTTAAGTATTTGAGGTGATGGATATGTTAATTAGCTTGATGTAATTATTGTGTTATATTTGTGAATTATAACATCACTTCATACTCTGTGAATTTATACAATTATAAGTTGTCAATTTATAATTAAAAATGCAGCATTTTCTTTGAGAGAAGATTATGCCTTTGAGTGAAAAACTGGGTTTTTCAAGGGCTAGGTTGAGAAGATTTCTTGAGGGGAAGGGTTGTCCCTTGTATGCTGATTTTGCTGAGGGTTGTAATGATAAAGGGATGCTGGATTTTGTTAAGTGCTTTTTCTGCATCTGTTGAGATGACCATGTGATTTTGTTTCTAATTCTGTTTATGTGGTGTGTCATATGTATTGACTTACGAATGTTAAACCATCCCTGCAACCCTCGTATGAAACTTACTTGATCATGGTAGATAATCTTTTTGATATGCTGTTGGATTTGGTTAGCTAGTATTTTGTTAAGGATTTTTGCATCTATATTCATCAGGGATATTGGTCTGTGGTTTCTTTTTTTTTGGTCATATCCTTTCCTGAAGTTTTTGCACAGTAAATGAAACAGCAGAGTAAACAGACAATCCACAGAGTGGGAGAAAATCTTCACAATCTATACATCCGACAAAGGACTAATATCCAGAATCTATAAGGAACTCAAACAAAATAGCAAGAAAAAACCAAACAATCCCATCAGAAAATGGACTGAAGACATCAGTAGACAATTCTGCAAGGAAAATATACAAATGGCCAACAAACATATGAAAAAATGCTCAGCATTACTAATGATCAGGGAAATGCAAACCAAAACTGCAATGCAATACCACCTTACTCCTGCAAGAATGGCCATAACCAAAAAACCAAGAAATAATAGATGTTGGTGGGGATGTGATATAAAAGGAACATTTTTACACTGATGTTAGGAATGTAAACTAGTATAACCACTATGGAAAACAGTGTGGAAATTCCTTAAAGAACAAAAGTAGAACTACCATTTGATCCAGCTATCCACTACTGGGTATCTATCCCGAGGAAAAGAAGTCATTATATGAAACAGATACTTGCACACGCGTGTTTATAGCAGTACAATTTGCAGCTGCAAAAATATAGAACCAGCCCAAATACCCATCAATGAGTGGATAAAGAAATTGTGATATATATACATATACACACACACACACACACACACACACACACACACCATGGAATGCTATTTAGCCATAAAAAGGAATGCAATAATGACATTCGCAGCAACCTGGATTGAATTGGAGACCATTATTCTAAGTAAAGTAACTCAGGAATGGAAAACCAAACATTGTATATTCTCATTCATAAGTGGGAGCTAAGCTGTGAGGATGCAGAGGCATAAGAATGATACAGTGGACTTTGGGGACTAGGGAGGAAGGGTGGGAGGAGGGTGAGGGATAAAAGACTACAAATTGGGTACAATGTATACTGCTTGGGCGATGGGTGCACCAAAATCCCACAAATCACCACTAAATAACTTATTCATGTAACCAAACACCACCTGTTCCCCCAAAACCTATGGAAATTAAATAAATAAATAACACAAAAACACTAAACGAAAGTGAACTTAAAAAAAAAAAGCTAGGAGTTTCCCCCATGCACTCAGGTAACTACTACTCTCCCATTTTGATATGTTGTACTTTCATTTTCATTCATATTTTCAACATATTTAAAAATTTCCCCTGTAATTTTGAAGTTTTTAGTTTTCAAATATTTGGGACTTTTCTGGATATCTTTCTGTTATCAGTGATTAATTTTGTTGTGGTTTTACAGTTGTAGACAATAACAGATGAAAGAGGGACTGCTTCATTTGAGGGGGAGCTTGGTGGGAGTGGGAGAAGGGCTAGAGTATCACCTGCTCGTGGGGCTCTTTGTATTTCCATTGTGACTTTTGAGGGGCTCTCAGATACTTCTAGAATTTCTGTGTTACATAGTCTGAAACCACTGCATAGAATGTGCTGTAAATTTGATTATGTGAAAATGATGCTATGCTGAAGAAGACACTTGGAGGAAAGCAACTAGTACATTGTTAAGTGGCTGTCTGAGGGCAAGCACTTAAAAGATTTGCTGTATAATTAAAATATCCAAAAAATGAGACATTAATGGAAATGTATGTTTCATTATGTAGCATAAATTGAGAATGAGTACCAAGATGGAAAAAACAGAATTGTCTGTCTAGTCGAGATGAAAATATTTGGACCAATGCATACTTTTCAGGAATACATAATTTCAAAATTTCTCAGAGGTTATATTTTTGCATAAGTGATAACATTTATTATTTCCCTTTAATGCAGTTTTTATTATTGATTATAAAGCACTATAAAAGATAGTTTGTTAAAATACAATTATTTAGCCTTTAACTAAATTGTTAGAACTAAGTAAAATGATTAAGTCAGTGCCTATTGTTATACTTGTAAATATTTTAAGTGGACATAGAGGTGGTTCCTGACAGCTACCTGCATGCTTTCTCATCACTTAGAGATCGCAGAACTGTGGTCCAAGAGCTAAGAAAGTTTTTTTTTTTTTACCTTTTTAAAGGGTTGTAAGAAAAAAAGAAGAATCTCTGTCATAGACATGTGTAGCCCACAAAGCCTAACTTACTTACCATCTGGCCCTTTGCAGAAAAGTTTGCTGACTCCTGATTTAGAGCAAGAAACAATTCATATTCATGAGGTGAAGGGTGAAGGGTTTCACTGTGATAGACCACTTCAAAAAGGAAGGGTTAACAATTACTGAAAAGATAGCATGAATCTTTCTAATTCTTTCTTAACTAACTTATCCAAGGGGCTGGCATCAGAATCTTTTCTCTGCACTGACCAATTTATGTCTAAATGGGGAAATTTGGCATCAGTCTGCATTTGAAAAACACTATCACACAGAAAAGATTGATAATGAATAGGTTCATTTATTTTTCAAGAATAGTATTTAATAAACGTAATTTTAAGATGTTTTGTATTCTGTATAAGTCACTTTTTAGTTTTTAGATATATAGCTTAATTTTTAAAACCTCTTCAAACCACTTAAATTTTGAATTGTGTATGTACAAATTATATTGACCTATATATTTTTCAGGATGATTGTCTTTTGAAAGTGTGGTATCCTATGACTGGTTGGAAGTCTTCAATTATACCTCAGGATCATCATGAAGTGAAAAGGAGACAGTCCTCTACTCAATTTTCCTTTGTTTACTTGGCACATCCCCGAGCTGTGACAGGTTTTTCATGGCGTAAAACTAGCAAGTATATGCCCAGGTTAGATGAATGAATCATACAACTTTAGTTTGTATCCTTTTATGTTTATAAAAATAATGAAAGTAAAGTCCTTTTAGTTTATTTACATGGTGGCAATTAATAGCATAGGCTGTGGCATCAAGCTGCCTGAAATCAAATCCTGTTAGCTTCATGAGTTTTTGACTAAATTTCTTAAGCTGTCTATGCCTCAGTTTTTCTCTGTAGAATGAGGGTAGTAATAGTACCTACCTCCGAGAGTTGTGAAACTAAAATGTAGTTTGTGGGTGGGAAGTGCTTAGTACAGGCCTTTGCACATACTTTGTGTCCAGGCAATGAAATTGTTAGTAGTAGCTGTGGTACTAGCAGATCCTAGCAAGAAAATGTTTGCAAATAACAGGAAAGCACATACTGAAGGGAAATATATCAGTATAAAACTGTCAATTATATATATGGTGCTAAAGCATATAATGTAGTCTGAAGAAAGTGGCCAGGTTGTACTTTTTTTTTTTTTTAATCTGAGGGCTGTCAACAGAAGTTTCTCAAATAATTTTTTATTATACATTTTTTCCTCATCGTTGTGGCACCTCTTAAAGGTATTTAGAAGATTAAATAAACTGCAAAACAGCTTATACAAATGATTATTTTATACAGGTCTAGAAAGCTGTTGGGCACTCAGAAGCTTGCTTAGAAATCTAGTTTGTTCTTGAGGGAGGGTTATTTCGCCTACTAAATATATCTGAGGATTGTTTATGCCTGATAGGAAATATAGCACACATTGTAGAGATACTCAGTAAATGATAACATGGGAAATTTATATACTTTTTGAATCTAAATAAAAAGTCTATTCTACTTAAGTCATCTGCATCTATTTGCAGAATACTTTTGACTTAGATTCTATATGAGCCTTTTTTAAAAGGGAGAATGATTTTTTTGTTCCTTTGTAACCAAGAGGTAAGTTACTTTCGTTGCTCCATGCCGTGCCATTTTTGCTTATTTTAACTTAATGGAAATGGTTTTATGATATTCTCCTTACAGTTTTATGATGAAGATAATTATTTATTTGTAACTGTTTGGGTTATAGGAAGGATGATGTAAAGTGAAACTACTGCCATAAGCCAGATAGTTTAATTACATTTAATGATCTTTTATTATGGTCATTCTGTAATTTGCAATGATTAGGTTTTCTTTTGCTGTTTAGTTTGTATATTTTGTTTAGGAGATACTAATAATCCTCTAGAACCTGAATGTATAATCTAGCAGTAATTTCTAGTTCTTTTTTCAAAACAATTTCCCGGTTCTTATGATGTTCACAGTGATACTGTATATGATTTCAAGGTCTTTGATTGATTCCTTTTTTCCATCGTGTTTTGCTCTAATGTTAACTTTATGCATGAAGAACCAAAATATTAATTAATTGATGGGATTGATATTCACGTTAACCTCTATTTATTTCTCTTTGTTGTTAGGGGTTCTGTCTGTAATGTGTTATTAACTTCGTGTCATGATGGTGTGTGCCGGCTCTGGGCAGAAACTTTATTACCAGAAGACTGTCTTTTGGGTGAGCAGATTTGTGAGACTACCACTTCCAGCATTGCCAGCAACCTTTCTCATGCTGGAAGACACAAAGACAGAATACAGCATGCTCTTGAGGTATTATATTATTTAAAATGGTAAATGAATTTTGAAGATAATGTGAGCCTGGTGGAAATTTATAAACTAATATGCAGATGGCACACATGGTACATGTAATGAGTGAAATTAAAAGCAATAAACTCTCATTTATGCTTGTAAGACTACTTATTTATTCCACTAAGAAGCCAAATGCGGAAATTAATGATCTCAGACATGTTGTATAGGTAAATATTATTAACAATTTTTTAAAAATTGATATTTTATGCTCAAGTTCTAGATAATATTATTTTAATTCTTTTGCATGTCAGATGTGAAAATGTATAGGAGTAAGTATTAGTAAAATATGTAAAGGTCCTTGAAATTAGTTGTAATTACAAATATTTTGCTTTTGTTTCATAAAGATTAAAATTTTATTGTTCTAGTTAAAAATGACTATTTTGTTCCTTAAGAATAAAGATGTTTATTAAGATATTAGACACAACTGAACTTCTTCGGAGTTTCCATGATTGAATATTTTGAAAATGAAATAATTTTTCTAATTTTTAAATACAGTATGAAATAAAAGTGCTTTATAAGAAATTAGATTATAACATATAGCACAAATGATTGTGTCCCATATGATTAGGTAATACAATGAGATATATGCATATTTTAAATTGTCAGAAATGTATTATAGTAAACTTAGTTTACTATTTTTCTTGTGACTTTTTTATTCAAATAATGTATGCTAGAATTGAATTAAGAAAAGGAGAAGAAATAATGGAATTTATAATTCAACTACTCTAGTCATGTGAATATGTGTATTTTTCTTTATAAGATTGAGATCATATTATGCAGTAATATTTGATAACTTTTTATACTTAATTTGTTACACTCTACATTATTGACTATACTTTTACTTTATATATTTACATTAACAGTTTAAAGCTTGCATAGTCAAAGTGGCTTTGCCATTTTACCAAGCAGAAATATTGTACAACTTTGACAGGTTAAGGATGTGGTCCTTAAAAGTTTTGTATGAAGCAGGCGTCCTCAGATATTGTCTATATTAGGCCATTCTTGCACTGCTATGAAGAAACGTCTGAAACTGGGTGATTTATAATGAAAAGAGGTTTAATTGCCTCTTGGTTCTATAGGAAGCATGGCACCAGAATCTGGTTGGCTTCTAGGGAGGCCACAGGGAGCTTTTACCCATGGCAGAAGTTGAAGCAGGAGCCAGCACATCACATGGTATAAAAGCAGGAGCAAGAAAGAGTTGCGGGGAGGTGCCACCAACTTTTAAATGACCATTCACTCGCTATTGCAAAGACAATACCAACACCAAGCCATGAGGGATCTGCCTCGTGACCCAAACATCTCCCACCAGGCTCTACCTCCAGCAATAGGGATTACAATTCAACATGAGATTTAGGCAGGGTCAAGTATCCAAACTATATCACTGCCTGTGATTGGGCGCTGTTTTTACATTTTTTTCAATATTTAAAATGTAAGTGAAATTAAAAGCAGACGTCAAAACAGTTATCTTTTATTTTGATACTGATATTTAGTAGGACAAAGTACTTAATTTTTAACTAGATATTTATGATCATTTACTTATACTTATGTAACGTATTTTATCTTCAAATTATATATGAGCCTTTGGAAACTAAGGGCTTTTAGACATCTTTGTATCCTCCATAGTACCTGATATATTGCTTTTCAAGTGTTTGTTAAATTGAATTACTGCCATGTGAAATAGAACAGAAATATGAGTAAATATGTAACCAGTGATTTGACAAGTTTTTACTGTCTTTTAGTAATATTATTAATATGTTAAGATAGTTTTTAAAAGAAAAAGCATAAGTGTCTGACTTACAAGTCACTTTGCTTTCTGACATCCTATCCTTTCCTGTGGAACTCCTAACTGTTAGGTCTATGTAATTGTATATATTCTTAAGTTACATTTTTTGTTTCTAGGAGAAAATAGCCAGTATTAGATCAGTCTTGTCAGTCTAATTTAAAATAATGGTAAATGTCAAAGATCCAGTGAAAATAATTTGATAGGCAGTTTGGACCAGGGGGTCTCTAATGTCCATCTTAACCCTGTTATCAAAGCAATAAGCAACTCCGTAGTGGGAGACCAGAGGTGGGGGACACACCATTGACCTGATACTATTTTCCATAGGTAAAATGAGAAGGGCTGTAGAAATTGAGAGGATATACCAGATATGTTACTTTAATGAAGAAGGAATTGATAACATTTTATACTTTATTTAATTGAATGTGGAGAACAAAGGAAAAGAATAGAAAATTATTATGAAACATGGTCTTGGGAGTGGGTTAAGTTACAGAATAAGGAATTACTGCGAGGTGGGGCCATGACATGGAGAAAAAAGATAATGCCAAGGATGACATGGCCCCATGTCTAAAATAGTCCACATGATCACGCATGCTAATGAAGAATTTTAATCATATAGATTTATCTCAATTTAAACAGATCCAATTTGCAAATTGTTTAAAACAATTTAAACAAATTAAAGGTCAACACTTTAATGAGGTCTTTCCTTGTCTACTCCTATCTGGGTAGGTTCCCCTTGTTATTCTGTATTTTCATACCCTGTTTTTTTCTTTATAATCGATATCATGAATTTGATTATTTAGCTGACTGTTTCATTCTAAGTGAGAGGCAATATTGGGGAGGCAATATTCTTCCTGGTAGGAAGACTCAGGAATTTTTTTTTACTCTTATGACTAGAAAATTCTGTCTCAGTGCTAGGATATCCTGAAAAAAAAATCTTTGGACCTTCTAATATTAACGGGAATTTTTATTCATGTTTTGTAGATAACATGAATACATATTTTTGCACACTACTTTTTGCCTCGAACTAAAAGTTTACAAGAACTGTAGAGAATACATCCAAAATAGTTCTACTGTAATTTAAAAAGTTCCCTTTAAAATGATCAGGGTTTTATGCAGAAAAAAATCTGAAACCTTTTAATAATTAAGAGTATTTTGGTTGGCGTTTATTAGACCTTCAAGAGTTGGGCTCAGCAGCTATTTTTCTGTTTTAGACAATACACCATTTGAAAAATTTAAGGAAAGGACAGAGGAGGTCTTCTGTTCTTGTAACTCACGCTGAATTAATGCCCGACCAGACAGCAATGCATGAAGTTCAAAGACACATTTCCCACCATGCAAATGCACTCTGTCATTTTCATATTGCAGCAAGCATCAACCCTGCCACAGGTAAAGGATAAAGTTGTATTTCCCATAAATATGTTGAAGTCAGGTAAATAAATAGAAAAGTGGAACTACTTTTATAACCTATTTTTTATTTTATTATTTCATGTTGCCTTTAAAATACTTAATTGGAATAGAGATACAATATAGAGTACCGTTTTTTGAATTGGGACTATGTGATTCTCAGGGTGTTAACTTCAGTAACTATTTCTGAGCATCTTTGTCTAGTCTATAACAAGGTTTCCCAGTAAATTAGAGCTTTAACTGAACCTGATGTCACAAGTGGTGGCAGCCTGGCAAATTAGTGTAATTTCCCTCACTTTACAGTTTAAATCTTCCCAACTCTTCTTTATAACCTCCTCTAAATATATTTTTACAAAGTTTTTCTTATATTTCAGCATATCTTGTTTTCTACCCTTGTAGACTTTCTTGTCCTATACTAAGGAAAACATTTTTCCTTCTAACTTGAATATTTTCTTTTCCCTTTTTCCCCTACGTGGCTGAGAAGTATTTTGAGGCAGGTTCTTTGTTGGCACACATATTTGTGAGCTTCTATTTTAAAGGCAATATGTTTTCCTTCTGCATGGAAATTTATGAGAAAGGCTATAAATTTTATATTACATTGCTCAGAACTATATAAAGTTTTATATAAAATTATAGTTGTATGTTATTAAACTGGAGGTCTGTTGCTTCAGAGTGAAGGAGCTTTTAGTTTTAAATGTTTCTGTATGTAAATACAGTATTTAGTAAATAGAATTCTAAAAGGGTGATCTTCAGTGGTGACTCTAGATATGTGTTGTTTTATAGAGTAGCCACTAGCCCCGTATTAGCTGTTCGAGCACTTGAAATGTGGCTGGTCCAAACTGAGATATGCTGTAAAATATACACTGAATTTCCAAGACAGTATAAAAAATAATGAAAACTATTTCATTAATAATTTTATTTCATATTGATTACTTGTTGAAATACTGTTTTGTATATGTTGAGTCAAAGTATATTATTAAAATTAATATTACCTGTTTCATTTTACCTTCTGAAACATGGCTACTGAAATATCTAAAATTGCTTAACATGTCTTGCATTTTTGGTCTGCATTATATTTCTATTGGACAGTGCTTTGCCATCTGATTAAATGTTATTTTGTTTATATTATCCGTTCTGATCTAATATCTTAATTGTATTCTAAGAATGTCTTTATACATTAACTTGTTTTCAAAATGTTTATGGTTTTAGATTTTTATGAAATTTTAACCTTTTTAAAAGGACCTTTTCTTGAATTACTGTGATAAAAATTTAACTTCAAAACAAAATGCAACTTGTGATAGTCTGCAGTAAATTCAATACATTTTAGAAACTTTGGCTTTTTAACTGTGTACACTATTCTAATTAGATAGAATAGGATCACAGAGGATGCGCATTCTGTCACATCATTTGAGCCTAAGGACTGGATATGTTCTTGCAGCCACTGGGCCCTGCTCTTCCCCAGCTTCTTTACTAACCGTCACTAATTTTATTCATGCTCATCCTAACTTACCTACATATTATTTTTAAAACAATTTTCTTAAAAATGTTTAACATTATGCATTTTTAGTTACTGCATGTAAATATAACATATAAGTTGACCAAATAGATTACTAAATGCAAATAATTTTATATCGTTAGGACTTGTCCTCTTCACCTTTTTTTCAAAAAATTTTTTGAAACTACAAGAAAGTTGAAAAAATAGTACAGCAAATATCTATATACCATTTACCCAGATTTACCACATATTAACATCTTGTCATTTATTCTTTTGTTCTCCCCTCTCTGCCTGTATAGATATGTCTTTGCTGCCTCCTCCCTTATTTTTGGCGGAACTATTTGAAAGTAAAGCTGTTGATTACATTACCCTTCACCTCCTAAATATTTAAGAATATATCTTTTAGTAAAAAGGGAATTTGCTTCCATAACTCTAATACTGTTATTGCATGTGAGGAACATGGATAAAATAATATCATGTAATATATAGTTCATATGCAAATATAGATTCCTGTCTTAAATGCAGATTATTTTCTTTAAATTCCTCCAATCTAGAACAGTCCCTCTCTCAACTGTCAAAAAAACAATCTGTCAGTCTCAAAAAGTTCTCTCTCAGTTTTCTTTCTTTTTTTTTTTTTTTTGAGACGGAGTCTCGCTCTGTCACCCAGGCTGGAGTGCAGTGGCCCGATCTCAGCTCACTGCAAGCTCCGCCTCCCGGGTTCACGCCATTCTCCTGCCTCAGCCTCCTGAGTAGCTGGGACTACAGGCGCCCGCCACCTCGCCCGGCTAGTTTTTTGTATTTTTTAGTAGAGACGGGGTTTCACCGTGTTAGCCAGGATGGTCTCGATCTCCTGACCTTGTGATCCGCCCGTCTCGGCCTCCCAAAGTGCTGGGATTACAGGCTTGAGCCACCGCGCCCGGCTCAGTTTTCTTTCAAAGTGTCTCACAGTCTGAATATTTGTTCATAAGATTTAGGTTTAACACTTTGAGCAAGATTACTACATAGTCACATAGGTGATGTAGTGTTTTATAGGAGTGCTGATTCACAAATCCTATTTTATATGATTTATTTCATTTTTATCACAAAACCAGGATGGTCATCCAGGAACTGGAAAGAAAGAACAATTTAAAGCATTATTTAGCATTCATATTTATTATAATAGAACATTACCAGAATGTCCATGCATTTTATCTTTAGATTTTCACTTCTTTTTGCAAAGGACAATTTTTCCTTCTGTTGAATGAATTATTTATAACATGGATTGAAATTAAGGAGATTAAGTTTTTGATTTACACCATGTTTTGGGCGGAGGGGGACAGGGTCTTGCTCTTTTACCCAGGCTAGAGTGCAGCCTTGATCTCTTCGGCTCAGGCAATCCTACCACTTCAGCCTCCTGAGTAGCTGGGACCACAGGTGTGTGCCACCACTCCTGTCTAATTTTTGTATTTTTTGTAGAGACAGTGTCTCTCTGTTTCCCAGGCTGGTCTCAAACTCCTAAGTTCAAGGGATCCTCCTGCCTTGGCCTCCAAAAATGCTGGGGTTACAGACACGAGCCACCACCCTGGCCAATTTATACTGTCTTACATGACCTCATCAACTTCATAAATTTCAGCTACCTCAAATGGAAAAATTCTCTCTTACTTAGAATTTTGCCTGCCTTCTTGTGTTTTTTCTTCATGTTATTTCCCAACAGATTTTTAGTAAAGTTTCAAACACTGAGAAAGGTTGGAAGAATAGTACAGTGAATACTTTTATATTCTTCACTTTGATTCAACAGTTGTTAACATCTTGCCACAGTTGCTTTATGTATGGCAAATGTCTCTGTGTGTATGTGTGTGAAATGTTTTCTTTTCTTTTTCTTTCTTTCTTTTTTTTTTTTTATGGAAACGGAGTGTTGCTCTGTCACCCAGGCTGGAGTACAGTGGAGTGATCTCAACTTATTGCAACCTCTGCCTCCCGGGTTCAAGCAATTCTCCTGCTTCAGCCTCCCAAGTAGCTGGGGACTACAGGCACACCCCTCCATGCTGGGCTAATTTTTTGTATTTTGTATTTAGTAGAGATGGGGCTTCACTGTGTTGCCCACGCTGGTCTCAAACTCCTGAGCTCAGGCAATCCACCCGCCTCTCCCTCCCAGAGTGCTAGGATTACAGGCATGAGCACACAGTCGAAATGTTTTCTTAGTCTTTTCAAAATAAGTTACGCCTAACATGGTGTATCACCCTTACATTAGCAAGTATCTCCTAAAATTCTCTCACATAATCATAATATCATCATACCTAAGAAAATGATAAGTAATTCCATAATATCTAATATCCAGTTCACATTTAAACTTCTCCAGTTATCTCTTTTATGGCTGCTTTTCTGCTTTAATTTTTCATCTCCTGTCCCCAAACTAGAATTCACTGAAGGTTGATACATTTGTGTATTTTGTTTTTAAGTTAATAGTTTAATTTCATATAAATCTATCATTCTTAAGATTTACATTTACCATTAAATTCAGGTAACGTTTTTACAAATGCTGCTAAAATTATGTTGACTTGTTTAGCACCTTTTCTTTGTATAGATTACTCATTGTAAGCACTTGTCATGTTTTTAAAGAAATAAAAAAATTTATATTAAAATCTTTTTTATTTCCACAGATATTCCAAATGTCTTGGTTGGCACTGCATTTAATGTTGATGATGGAAATGGGGGCTTTGTAGTTCATTGGTTAAACAACAAGGAATTTCATTTTACGTCATCTACAGAAATATTTATGCATCAGTTACGAAAACTTTCTGATAAGCAGGTAGATCATGAAAGTGATGATGCAGATAGAGAAGATGAGGAACATTCACAGGAGGATAGAGAACGGGGTTTACATATGAAATTAGACCATGGTTAGTATCCTGTGTTCAGGTTTTTCTTACTCCAAAGTTAACAGCCTTCTGTGGTACCACTTTTAGTTTTGAATTCTTCCTTCCCGCTCTTCCTCCTTTTTACTTTTCTATTTGTTACACAAGTATTTACTGACCATCTGCCTTGGATCAGCCACTCTGCTAGGTCCTGCAAACATCATCTAACTATATGTTTTGTTATAACATATTTCTTTGAGTCTTTGAAAGCCATAGCCCTTTCTGGGGAACAGGTTTTGCTAATGGTAGTAATAATGATAGGGTGAATGAAGTTTTAATTTATCTAAAAGTAGTAACTGTAGTAACTTTCAATTCAGACAAAAGTTTCCTTTTTTTTTCCTAACTGTAAATTGGAAAAGAGATTTATAGTTTTTAAAGATAGTATGCCGTTTATTTGTAGTCTAGTATGTAAATGAATTACTTAATGCATGTATTGATAAATATATTTTCTGGTTCAGATTTATCCCTGGATAGAGAATCTGAGGCAGGTACAGGATCATCGGAACATGAAGATGGAGAAAGAGAAGGAAGTCCTAGAACTTATTCACGACTTAGTGTACCAATGCCACTGCCTACGGTTCTGCTTGATCGGAAGATTGAAACGCTGCTAACTGAATGGAATAAGAATCCTGATATGCTTTTTACAATACACCCTGTAGATGGTACCTTTCTAGTGTGGCATGTAAAGTATTTGGATGAATATAATCCTGGAATATTTAGACAAGTCCAGGTATATTTTATTGATGAAATAGTTATTACGTTTCTTAAAACAATAAAAAGAAATAAATGCTTTGTAGAGTTAGCATGTTTGTAGAATTACTGAAAATTTTGGTTTTGATAAGCATCTCAGTAAAGAATACTTATTGCTTTCAGAAGGGATCAGTGACCATAAGCTTAGCAAACTTGATTAGTTAGAAGATAATGAATTTGGCCTTGAAATGCAATACTGAATATTTAAATATGTGTTGATTTTGGGGGGAATTAATAATATTTTGAATAAGATTAAGAAACTACCCTGAAAATATGAATCAGGATGAGCTCATCCTTGTGCCCAATTTGATGAGCTAAACGAAGCTGCCTTTACTTGTCATCTCTCTCAACTTTATTGCTATTTAGATCTGTGGCTGGTGGTCATTTTGTTGTACAAGCAAAGCACCTGAACTTTTTTTCTTCAGCCTTCTCTTAGGCCACGAATAGAGATATGATATTACGTAAATAGAAGAAAGGGATTGAACCATAAAGAGGTTGAAAATGACATTTTTTGAGAAGAAGCTGAGATTTGGTATTTTGAGAAGTCTTTTTTTTGAGAGGAAGTAAACTGTTCGTACTGAATCATATAATTATGTTTTTCAGGTTTCTTTTTCTTCTCGGATTCCTGTTGCATTTCCCTCTGGTGATGCTAGCTCTCTTAGTAAAAATATCATGATGTATGCCTGTATAAATGCGACAAAAGATTCTGACCACATCTTGTTACACCAAGAGGGGATGTCTATAGGCAGTCCTCACGGATCACAGCCACACTCTAGATCACACAGTACAAATATGAACATCTTAGCTCCCACAGTGATGATGATTTCTAAACACATAGATGGTTCTTTAAATCAGTGGGCAGTCACTTTTGCTGATAAGTCTGCCTTTACCACTGTTCTAACTGTATCTCACAAATTTAGATATTGCGGTCATCGATTTCACCTCAATGACCTGGCATGTCATTCAGTTTTACCATTGTTATTGACATCGTCTCATCATAATGCTCTGTTGACTCCTGAATCAGATTATCAGTGGGACTCAGACAATAAATTAAGTAGATTAATGGACCCTGTAAAACATATGAAAGGTTCCTCAAAACAACCTCTTAGAAATGCAGCAACTCGTACATTTCATGACCCAAATGCGATCTACAGTGAACTTATTCTGTGGCGTGTAGACCCAATAGGACCTTTGTCATACACTGGAGGAGTATCAGAATTGGCTCGAATTAACTCTTTACATACCTCAGCGTTCTCTAACGTGGCTTGGCTTCCAACTCTCATTCCCAGTTACTGTCTAGGTAAGTGTTCATTGTAATTGTGAAATTAACAAAAGCTTTTAAACTATTATTTGTTATATACAAAATGGTTTATATTGTTGTTATTAAGATGATTTTTAGTAAGTATTCAGTTTTATTATTAAGGTGATTTTTAATATTCGGAATACAGGCATGAAACTTATTTTTAGAACTTTTTTTAGAAGTTTTTAACCTTCTCAATCCATTTTTAAATTAAATTTTTTTGTTAATAATTTTGTATCTACTTATTGTAGCTGTTTAATTATGATTCTAGACCATGGTTAAGCCTAAAAAGAAAAATGTGAATACTTGTTTCTTATCCTTTAGCCAATAAGAAAAATAAACTACATGTTTAGAACCCAGAGTCCTTGTTTTCCTTTCTCAGGCACATATTGCAATTCTGCAAGTGCTTGCTTTGTTGCTTCTGATGGCAAAAATCTGAGACTCTATCAAGCTGTAGTGGATGCAAGGAAATTATTGGATGAATTGTCAGACCCAGAATCTTCAGTAAGTATTTAATAATCTTTATTAATTTATCTAAGGTGATAAAGAATTCTCTTTTGACTTTGTCTAGGACCTATATTTGTTGCTGTTTAGGGAGTAAGCATATGTTCTGGGCTGCATATGACATATATATGACACATTTATTTTTTCCTAAGTTGTGTTCCAAGGTATATGAATCAAAATGTTAGTGTACATACCACACATTAACACATTTTACATAAAAAGGAATAAAAAGGATTTTTTTGAAAATATTATTTGTTTGTAACATATTTTACTCTCTAGTTTGGTTCTTTTAATCTTACTTTGCTCAAAAAAGGTTTTAAGACATCTTTATCAAGCTGTATGTTTAGGTTGGAAAACTGGAACTTTTTCAAGCTTGATTGACCATTTAAAAAAATGGTTAGAATTTGTTAAGAGTGGGTGGCAGCATCTCATTCTGATAGTTCTGTATCTGAGCTAGAAGTCATATATGATAGTATCTAGAGTTGAACAGATTTTCCATTTACCTATAAAAACGACTATTCTAATAAAAATATTTCCAGTATTGAAAACCAGTGACTATTTTTGAGCATCTACTGTGTTCTCCTAGATGTAAAGGGAATACAAAATATAAGTTTCAGATCTACCTTTAAGGAGCTTTTAATTTAGTTGAAGAGAAAACGTATTAATAAAAAGTTAAGTAGCAGTTTAAGACATAAGACGAGAAGTCTAAGGGTGATAACGTAATTAATTGCGAAAAGGATGGCCCTAGAAGTGTTTCATTATTCAGAGGAGAGAGAGATCAGATTAAGGTAGGCATGGAAGTCTTTATTAAGGGCAGTATTTGGGTTCATTCTTGATAGGTGGATAAGATTTAGAAAGATAAATTCTTTGTCTTTGCCTGAGTGAGAAAATTGCCTGAAAGTAAGTGTAGATACGGGAAAGTACATATGTAAAGCTTGTTCCAGAAACAGTGAGAAAACCATTTGGATTGGAGCTTAAGGTTTGGCATAGAGAAAGTCTAGAAAAATAGAATCATAGAACTAGAATTGGAAGATACTTTAAAGGTCACCTGGTCTCACCAGCCATCTGATGCTTTATTCCCCTCTGCTTCATTCCTGCCAATTTGTCATCTGGCCACCGATGAGGGAGACTCAACTCCAAATGCAGCTCGTTCTGTCCTTGAATAGCTCACACAATCATATTTAAATGCTATTTATTTTGTGTAAATTCTACTTGTTAGTGCTAGTTCTACTTATAGTAAATCTAATATTTCTTGCATATGAGAACACCTCAAGATATTTAAAGATAGCTTTCTTGTAACCTGTGAACCTTACTACCTCAGGCCAAACCTGCTCCCCCTGTGCCTATCAAGTTTCTTTAACTGTTTTACGTTTGACCCTGGTTACTCTTCTGAGCAGGTTTCCTTTTGTCTGTACTCTGAGCCTTGTAGGATGACTAAAACATAGCAATATTGTGACCTCTCTCATTAGATACATTTATGTTTTGACAGGCACTCCACATTCTTTGTATGTAATTGATTCATCATGAGCTGACTCTCAATATCCCGAAGTCTTTCCCTGTCCCTGCCCTCTGCTAAGCCTTGTCTTCTCCATTCTGTATTTGTGCATTTGGATTTGGGGTCCAAATGTAGACCTGTTTTTTCCTATTACATTTCATCTTGCTGAGCGCAACTAAACAGTCCAATCTCTCAGTATCTTTTTGAATCTGGATTATGTTATTTAATATATTTGTTACTGCTTTATGACTATGTCACCAGCCTATTTGAAGAGTGTTATATTTACATTATCTGAGTCGGTTATTAATATGATAAACAGGCAGGTCTGAAGAAAGAACCTAGCAGTATACATTTGAAATCTTTCTCCATTTTCATTTTTTGGAATGTTTTCCAGCTTGTTTGAAGGATTTCTGTGAGACAGCCTGTCATATACTTTCTGAAATAAAATACACTCTTTCTACCTTCTGCAGTCAAAGAAGAAAGTCAAAGTTACATGAGGTGATTTGTTTTAATATATGATGGGTATAATGTACACACCTTGACATCTCTTGGTGACCAAAACATTGTACTAGATAGACATTAAGCTCCTCAGTCTGCCCTGCGGAAGTATGCTCTTTTCCTTTTTGAAAATAGGAATTTTTGCCTGTTTTTAGTTTTCTGCCATTGATGGCATTCCCCATGATTTGGGGGATTTTGTATTTTCTTATGGTTCTATTTGTTCTCTGTTATACTCAGTGTTTTGTTTTTGGTGGTACCTCAAGGTTTTATAATATGCATCTTTAACCTCTCATAGTCTACCTTCAAATAATAATGTAGTACTCAAAATATAATGTAGCTAGGCACGGTGACTCACACCTGTAATCCCAGCACTTTGGGAAGCTGAGATGAGAAGATTGCTTGACCCCACGAGTTCAAGACCAGCCTGGGCAACATAGTGAGACCCCATCTCTAAATATATATATAAATATATATATATTTATAATGTAAACATATATAAATATATATATAGTAAACAACTTTCAATAGTATCCCCAATCTCCCTCTCCTGTGGTCTTCAGCGTGCATGTCCTGTGAATGTTTCGTTAGGTTTATACGTAAGTATTTCATTTATTCTACTGATTGTAAATGGTACTGTCTTTTTAATGTTGATGTCCATGTAGTCACTCTCGGGATATACAAATACAGTTGAATATACAAATACGATTGAATATACAAATGCAATTGAATTTTGTGTGTTTATCTTGTATCCTGTAACATTGCTGAATGCATATATTAGGTGTAGGAGTGTTTTTGGTAGATTTCTGGGACTTTTCCATGTAGATAATTGTCTCATTGTAAATGGGAACAATTTTATCTCTTCCTTTCTAATCTGTATGTTTTTTGTTTTTCTTATTTTGTTGTGGTAACTAAAACTTCCAACACCATGTTGAATAAGAAGTGAGATTAGATGTTCTTGCCTTCTTCCCATTTTTGGAGGAAAAACATTCAGTCTTTGATCATTACATATAATGTTAGTTGCAGGCTTAAAAAATTTTTTAAAATTTTTGTGGGTACATAGTAGATGTATATATTTGTGGGGTACATGAGATGTTTTGATATAGGCATGCAATTCTTAATGAAATAATGGAAAATGGGGTATCTATCACCTCATACATTTATCCTTTGTGTTACAAACGATATAATTATACTCTTCTAGTTATTTTAAAATGAGCAATTAAATTATTGACTATAGTCATCCTGTTGTGCTATCAAACACTAGGTCTTATTAATTCTAACTATTTTTTTTGTACCCATTAACCGTCTCTGCCTCCCGCCAATCCCTTACTACCCCTCCCAGCCTCTGGTAATCATCCTTCTACTCCCTATCTCCATGGGTCCACTTGTTTTGATTTTTAGCTCCCACAAATAAGTGAGGACATGCAATATTTGTATTTCTGTGCCTGGCTTATTTCACTTAAAATAATGACCTCCAGTTTCACCCTTGTTGCTGCAAAATGACGGAATCTCATTCTTTTTTATGGCCAATTAGTAGTCTGTTGTGTATAAGTACCACATTTTTTTTTCTTTACCTATTCATCTGTTGATGGATACTTAGGTTGCTTCCAAATCTTGGCTATTTTGAACAGAGCTGCAGCAAACATGGGAGTGCAGATACCTCTTCAATATACTAATTTTCATTCTTTTGGGTATGTGCCAAGCAGTGAAATTGCTGGATTGTATGGTAGGTCTATTTTAGTTTTGTGAGCAACCTCCAAACTGTTCTCTATCATGGTTGTATTAATTTACATTCCCACCAATAGCATATGAGGGTTTTCTTTTCTCCACATCTATGCCAACATTTGTTATTGCCTGTCTTGGATATAAGCCATTTTAACTGGGGTGAGATGATATCTCACTGTAGTTTTGATTTGCGTTTCTCTGATTATCTCTGATATTGAGCACCTTTTCACATGTCTGTTTGCCATTTGTATGTCTTCTTTTAAGAAATATCTGTTCAAATATTTTGCCCATTTTTGATTAGATTATTAAGATTTTTTCCTATAGGGTTGTTTGAGCTTCTTATATATTCTGGTTATTAATCCCTTTTCAGATGAGTAGTTTGAAGATATTTTCTCTCATTTTGTGGGTTGTCTCTTCACTTTGTTGATTGTATCCTATACTTTTTAACTTGATGTGATCCCATTTGTGCATTTTTGCTTTGGTTTCCTGTCCTTGTTGTGTATTACTCAGGAAATGTTTGCCAAGACCAATGTCCTGGAAGGTTTCCCCAATGTAATCTTGTAGTAGTTTCATAGTTTGAGGTCTTAGATTTAAATCTTTAATCCATTTTGATTTGATTTTTGTATGTGGTTAGTGATAGGGGTCTGGTTTTATTCTTCTGCGTATGGATATCCAGTTTTCCTGGCACCATTTGTTGAAGAGACTGCCTTTTCTCCATTGTATGTTCTTGGCACCTTTGTCAAAAATGAGTTCACTGTAGGTGTGTGGATTTGTATCTGGATTATCTTTGCTGTTCCATTGGTCTGTGTGTGTGTTTTTGTGCCAGTACCATGCTGTTTTGATTACTGTAACTCTGTAGTATAATTTGAAGTCAGATAATATGATTCTTCCAGTTTTGTTCTTTTTGCTTAGGATAGCTGTGGCTATTCTGGGTCTTTTGTGGTTCAATATAAATTTTAGATCTTTTAAAAATTTCTATAAAGAATATCAGTGGTGTTTTATAGGGATTGCATTGAATCTGTAGATTGCTTTGGGTAGTATGGACATTTTAACTATATCAGTTCTTCCAATCCATGAACATGGAATATCTTTCCATTTTTTTGTCCTCTTCAATTTCTTTATTCAGTGTTTTACAGTTTTCGTTATAGAGATCTTTCACGTCTTTGGTGAATTCCTAGGTTCTTAATTTTATGTATGGCTATTGTAAATGAAATTACTTCCCCCCCCCCCGAGACAGAGTCTCGCTTTGTTGCCCAGGCTGGAGTGCAGTGGCCGGATCTCAGCTCACTGCAAGCTCCGCCTCCCGGGTTTAGGCCATTCTCCTGCCTCAGCCTCCCGAGTAGCTGGGACTACAGGCGCCCACCACCTCGCCCGGCTAGTTTTTTGTATTTTTTTTAGTAGAGACGGGGTTTCACCATGTTAGCCAGGATGCTCTCAATCTCCTGACCTCGTGATCTGCCCATCTCCGCCTCCCAAAGTGCTGGGATTACAGGCTTGAGCCACCGCACCCGGGGTACTTTTTTTTTTTTTTTTTTTTTGAGGCGGAGTCTTTGTCACCCAGGCTGGAGTGCAGTGGCGCGATCTCAGCTTACTGCAGCCTCCACCTCCTGGGTTCAAGTGATTCTCCTGCCTCAGCTTCTGGAGTAGCTGGGACTACAGGCATGTGCCACCATGCCAGGCTAATTTTTCTTTTTCTTTTTCGTAGAGACAGGGTTTCATTGTGTTAGCCAGGATGGTCTTGATCTCCTGACGTCGTGATCCGCCCGCCTCAGCCTCCCAGAGTGCTGGGATTACAGGTGTGAGCCACTGCACCCAGCCAAGATTACTTTTTCAAAATTTATTTTTCAGATTTTTTGCTGTTGGCCTATAGAAATGCTACTGATATTTGTATGTTGATTGATATCCTGCAACTTTACTGAATTTATCAGTTCTAATGGTTTTTGGTGGAGTCTTCAGGTGTTTCCAAATGTAAGATCATGCCGTCTGCCAACAAGGATAATTTGACTTCTTCCTTTCCAATTTGGATGCCTTTTATATATCTTTCTTTTGTGTGGTTGCCTGATCTGGCACTTTCAGCACTATGTTGAAGAACAGTGGTGAAAGTGAGCATCCTTGTTGTGTTCTAGATCTTAGAGGAAAGGCTTTCAGTTTTTCCCCATTCAGCATGATACTAGCTGTGGGTCTGTGTTGTATGGCTTTTATTATGTTGAGGTATGTTCCTTCTACACCCAGATTTTTTTAGAGTTTTCATCATGAAGGGGTGTTGAATTTTATCATGCTTTTTTAGCATCAATTGATATGATCATACGGTTTTTGTCCTTCATTCTGTTGATGAAATGTATCACTCTGATTGATTTGTATATGTTGAACCATCCTTGTATCCCTGTTATGATAAATGATCTTTTAATCATTTTAACCATGTTGTTGAATTTGCTTTGGTAGTGTTTTGTTTAGGATTTTTGCATCAGTATTCATCAGAGTTATCGACCTGTGTTCTTTTTTTGATGTGTCTTTGTTTGGTTTTGGTATCAAGGTAATACTGGCCTCATAGAATGAGCTTGAAAGTATTCCTTCCTTCTCTGTTTTTCGAATAATTTGAATGGGTTGGTATTCGTTCTTTTTTATATGTTTGGTAGCATTCAGAGCAAAACCATTGGGTCCTGGGCTTTTCTTTACTTAGAGACTGTTTATTATGGCTTTGATCTTGTTACTTGTTTTACTGATCTATTCAGGTTTTGGATTTCTTTTGTGGTTCAGTCTTGATAGGTTGTATGTGTCTAGGAATTTGTCCATTTCTTGTAGATTTTCCAATTTATTGGCATATAGTTGCTCATAGTAGCCACTGTTGATCCTTTGAATTTCTTTGGCATCAGTTGTAATAGCCCTTTTTTCATCTCTGATTTTATTTATTTGGGTCGTCTTTGTCTTTTTCTTAGTCTGGGAAAAAGTTAGTCAATTTTATTTTATCTTTTCATAAAACTTTTTGTTTTGTTGATTTTTGTATGGTTTTCTTTGTTTCAGTTTCATTTATTTATGCTCTGATCTTTATTATTTCTTTTCCTTTACCAATTTTGGGTTTGGTATGCTCTTGCTTTTCTAGTTCTTTAAGATTCATCATTAGGTTGTTTATTTGAAGTCTTCCTTGTTTTTTTATGTAGGCACTTACAGCTATAAACTTCCCTCTTTTAGTACTGCTTTGGCAGTATCTCATAGATTTTGGTATGTCATGTTTTCATTATCATTTGTTTCAAGACATTTTTCAGTTTTCTTTTGAATTTCTTCATTGACTCAGTTGTCATTCAGGAGCATATTGTTCAATTTCCATATGTTCGTATAGTTTCCAGAATTTCTTGTTATTGATTTCGAGTTTTATTCCAATGTGGTCAGAAGATGCTTGATATTATTTCATTTTTTAAAATGTTTTAAGACTTGTTTTGTGACCTAACGTTTGGTCTGTCCTTGAGAATGATCCATGTGCTGTGGAAAAGACTGTATATTCTGTAGCTGTTGGATGAAATGTTCTGTAAGTATCTATTGGGTCCCTTTTTTTGATAGTACAGATTAAGTCTGATGTTTCTTTGTTGATTTTTCTGTCTAGAAGATATGTCCAATTGTGAGTGATGTCACAGTATCCAGCTATGATTGTATTGGGGTCTATCTCTTTCTGTAGCTCTAATATTTGCTTGATATATCTGGGTGTTCCAGTGTTGGGTACATATACATTTAGAATTGTTATATCCTCTTGCTGAATTGACCCCTTCAATGTTATATAGTGACCTTCTTTGTTTCTTCTTACAGTTTCTGTCTTGAAAACTATTTTATTTGATACATAGTATCACACATATAATGATACTGATATCAGTATATCTGTCTGATATAAGTATAGCTATTCCTGCTCTTTTTTGGTTTCTGTTGGCATGGAATATCTTTTCCCATCCCTTTGTTTTCAGCCTATGTGCGTCATTATGTGTGAAGTGTGTTTTTTGCAGGCCACAGATTATTGAATCTTGTTTACCTATTCAGCCACTATATTTCTTTTGATTGGAGAATTTAGTCCATTTAGTCCAAGTAATTAATAGGTAAGGACTTACTCCTGCCATTGGTTGTTTGTTTCTGGTTGTTTTGTGGTCTTCTTTATTTCCTTCCTGTCTTTCTTTTAGTGAAGGTGATTTTTGCTGGTGATATGATTTAGTTTTTTGCTTTTTGTTTTTGGTGTATTCACTGTATGTTTTCTAATTTGAGGTTACCACAAAGCTTGCAAATACTATCTTACAACCCATTATTTTAAGCTAATTATGACTTAACACTGTTTGCATAAATAAACAAGCCTAAAGAAAACTAATAAAGGCTCTACTCCTTAACTTTGTCCTGCTACAACTTTTTGTTATTACTATTTATATCTTTTTGTACTGTCTGTATCTTGAAAAGTTGTTATTATTTTTGATTGATTCATCATTTAGTCTTTCTACTTAAGATCAGTTTACACACCCGTGTTACAGTGTAATAATATTCTGTGTTTTTCTGTGTACTTACTATTACCAGTGAGTTTTGTACCTTCAGATGACTTCTTATTGCTCATTAATGTCCTCCTTTTTCTGATTTAAGTACTCCTGTAGCATTTCTTGTATGACAGGTCTGGTGTTGATGAAATCCCTCAGTTTTTGTCTGGAAAAGTTTTTATTTCTCCTTCATGTTTGAAGGATATTTTTACTAGATACACTATTCTGGGGTAATTTTTTTTTTCTTTTCAGCACTTCAAATATGTCATGGCTTTCTCTACTGGCCTGTAAGTTTTCCACTGAAAATTCTGTTGCCAGACATACTGGAGCTCCATTATATGTTGTTTCTTTTCTCTTGCTGCTTTTGGGATCCTTTCTTTATTGCCTTTGGGAGTTTGATTATTAAAAGCCTCGAGATAGTCTTCTTTGGGTTAAATCTGCTTGGTGTTCTATAGCCTTCTTGTACTTGGATATTGATATCTTTCTGTAGGCTTGGGAGTTTCTCTGTTACTACCCCTTGGAATAAATTGATATCTTTCTGTAGGCTTGGGAATTTCCCCATTGCTATTGCTTTCCACCTCTACCTCTTTCTTTACCTCCTCTTTAAGGTCAATGACTCTTAGGTTTGTCCTTTTGAGGTTATTTTCTGGATCCTGTAGATGTGCTTCATTGTTTTTTATTCATTTTTCTTTTGTCTCCTCTGTGTATTTTCAAATAGCCTGTTTTCAAACTCACAAATTCTTTCTTCTGCTTTATCAATTCTGCTAGTAAAAGACTCTGATGCATTCTTCAGTATGCCAGTTGCGTTGTTTAGCTCCAGAATTCCTGCTTGATTGTTTTCAGTTATTTAAATTTGTTTGTTAAATTTATCTGATAGAATTCTGAATTTGTTGTCTGTGCTATCTTGAATTTCTTTGAGTTTCCTCGGAATTCTCTGTCTGGAGGTCACATATCTCTGTTTCTCCAGGATTGGTCTCTGGTACCTTATTTGGTTCATTTGGTGAGGTCGTGTTTTCCTGAATTATCTTAATACTTGTAGATGTTCTTTGGTGCATGGACATTAAGGAGTTAGGTATTTGTTATAGTCTTCACAGTCTGAGCTTACTTGTATCTGTCCTTCTTAGGAAGGCTTTCCAGGTATTTAAAAGGACTTGGGTGTTGTGATCTAAGCCGTATCTGCTTTGGGGGGACCCCAAGCCCAGTTATCCTATGGTTCTTGCAGACTCTTAGAGGTACTGCCTTGATGGTCTTGGATAAGATTTGGAAGAATTCTCTGGATTACCAGGCAGAGACTCTTGTTCTCTTCCCTTATTGTATTCCAAACAAACTCAGTCTCTCTTTCTCTCTCTCTCTCTCCCTCCCTCCCTCCCTCTCCCTCTCCCTCTCCCTCCCTCTCCCTCTCCTTCTCCTTCTCCCTCTCCCTTCCCCCCTCCCCCTATCTCTCACCTCTCTCGCCTTCTCTCTCTTTCTCTTTCTGTCTCTCTTTTCTGAGCCACCTAGAGATGGGAGTGGGGTGACACATGCACCCCTATGGCCATCACCTCTAGGACTGTGCTGGGTCACACCTGAAGCCAGCACAGCACTGGTTCTTGCCCAAAGCCAGCTGTAATCACTCCCCAGCTACCGCCTATGTTCTCTCAAAGCCCTGGGCCTACTGCAATCTGCAGGTAGCAAAGTCAGCCAGGCCTGTGTCCTTCCCTTTAGGGTGATGAGTTCCTCCATCCACTGGGCTGGTCTAGAAGTACCATCTGGGAGGTAGGGAGCAGAGTCAATAACCTTAGAAGTCTACCTGGTGTTCTATTGTACTGCGGCTGAGCTGGTACTGAAACCACAAGACACAGTCCTTCCCATCCTTCTCTCCCCTTTCCAAAGGCAGATGAACCTTACCCTGTGGCCACCATGACCTCAGGCCTACAGGGAGTACTTCCAGACTACTACCAATGTTTTCTTAAGGACCAAGGGCCCTTTGATTAGCTTGTGGTAAATGCTGCCTGGTCTGAGACTCACCATTTCAGGACATTGGGCTCCCTTCTGGCCCACAGAAGATCCAGAAATGCTGTCCAAGAGCCAAGTCCTGGAATTGGGGACTCCAAGAGCCTGCTTGGTGCTCTACTCCCTTGTGGCCAAGCTGGTACCTAAGATGCAAAACAAAGTTCCCTTTAGTTTTGCCTCTACTTCTCTCCAATTTTAGTATATGTGCTGTTGAAGCGAGCACGTTGCCTCTGCTTTTCTCAAGCAGGAGTCTTGCCCTGTAGCTACCATAGCTGGGAATGTGCTGAGTCTCACCTCAAGCCAGCCAGTCTCATCCAAGACCCTCGTCATAGTACCTGGATATTGCTGCTGGCTATTCAGGGCCCAAAGGCTCTTCAGTTAGCAGGTGATTAATCCTGCCAGGGGTCTTTTCCTTCATGGCAGTGGGTTCCTTTCTGGCCCAGGGTGTGTCTAAAAATGTCATGTGGGAGATAGGGCCTGGAAAGGGAGCCTCATGACTCTGACTAGTCCCTTATCCTGCTGTGGCTGAGCTGGTATCCAAGAGGCAAAACAAAATCCTCCCCACTCTCCTGTCGCCTCTCCTCAAGCAGAAGGAAGGAGTCTCTTTGGAGCCGTGAGCTGTACAGCCTGGGGGTTAGGGAAGGGATGATACCGGCACTTTTTTAGCCATCCCACCTGGTGTCTCAGTAGGTTGCATGCCTCCCAGGCCCACTGTCTTTGGCCCAGTTCAGCACTAGGGACTCATCTAGGAGTTGCAGACCTTGTGGCCTAGACTGCCTTTCAAGTTTATTTAAGGCCCCAGAGCACCTGACGGTGGCAAGGCTTTTGGGGAATCAAGCTCAGACAGGTGGGATCCAGCTATTCCCCTCTGGGTAGGGCTCCCTCCATGGGCGAGTGTCAGCTGAGTTTGGTCTGGTTTCTCTTTCTGCTATATAACAAGGCAGCACTGACTTCAGTGCTCACACTTGCTTGCTCTTCCTTTCCCGTACACGGAAACTCAGCACCTTGCTGCTGCTGCAGGGTATGGGGGAAGGGTGGTGTTGGTGATTCCAGAGTGTTTTTCCTACCTCTTCTGTGCCTCTTTCAGTGATAATGAAGTTAAAACTGGGTACTGTGAGTGCTTACCTGGTTTTTGGTTCTTATGAAGGTGTTTTTTTTCATGTAGTGGTTAAATTGGTGTTTTTGCTGGGGGGACAATTGGTGGAGCCTTCTATTCTGCCATCTTCCTCTTCTCCTGCCTTCAGCTGTTGGGTTATTTGTAGATATTCTTTATAAAGTTGAGGAAGTTCTCTAGGTTTGTTAATTTTATTGACATTTTAAAAGACTCAGCTTGTTGTTTAATTGATCTCTTTGTTTCTGTAATGTTTTCATTTTTATCTTCATTGATTTTTGCTCTTTATTGCTTCTTTCCTTCTGCTTGCTTTGGGCTTTTCTTTGGTTCTTTTTTTTTTTAGATTTATGAGACAGGAGCTTAGCTTAATGATTTTAATTAAAAAAAATTGTCTAAGGTATACATTTAGTGCCTACAAATTTTTCTTTCAGCACTGCTTTAATATTTTTATATGTAGCATTTTTATTTTCATTTAGTTCAAGATATGTTTTGATTTCCCTTGAGAACTTCTCTTCGACCCTCGATTAGTTAGAAGTGTATGATGTAGCATCCAAATGTCCTGTTAATAATTTCTAGTTTGATTCCGTCAGGGTAGAAAAATGTACTGTATGATTTCAGTCCTTTTTAGTTTGTTGAAGTTTGTTTCATGGCCCAGGACCTGGTCTATTTTAGTACAAGTTCCACTCACTAGCACTTAAAAGCATGTGTATTTTCTTGTTGTTGGGTCGAGTGTTCTATAAATGTTAGTTACTCTTGTTTTGATTGATGGTGTTGTTGAGTTCTTTTGTATCTTTACTGATTTCTCCCCAATCGTTCTATCAAGTCTTGAGAGCGAGGTATTGCAATTTCCAACTATAATTGTGAATTTGTCTGTTTCTCCTTTTACTTCTATAAGTTTTTGCTTCACATAGTTTTCAGCACTGTTCTTTGGTGTATATACATTTAGTTCAAATTCAAGGTGTTGGCAAGGTCATGCTCCTTCTGATATTCAAGGGGAGGATCCTTCCTTGCCTCTTCCTAGATTGCTCCTGGCAGTCCTTTGTGGTGTTTGGCTTGTAGCTGCATCACTGCAGTCCGCCTCTGTCTTCACATGGCCTTCTTCCATCTGAGAGTCTCTGTGTATCCTCTTTTTGTAAGGACACCAGACATTAGATTTTGCCCCTGCTGTAATCCAGTATGACCTTTTCTTAAACTAGTTATGTCTGCAAGACCCTACTTCCAAACCAAGGTTACATTCCGAGATGCTGAGTGGACATGAATTTTGGTAGGATACTATTTAACCCACTACTCTGATCAACTTTCTTTTCTCATCAGTTATATTTGTAGTTGCATAGTCAGGAACTTTCAAAGTCTCTTGAGCCTCCAGATTTCCTTGAGCCATTTTGACTTTGAGACCCCCATACTATAAGGCATTCTGGGATTTTTTAACTTTTCTAAAATATCGACTATAGAGTCTTGCCCTTATTTTCAATCTTAAACTCTTAAGATGATGTGACTACTTTCTGTCACATTTCCATTGTTTCTGCTCATCGTTTTGATTTTCGTCATACAATAGCAGTTCTCCTACTTACTTCTATTAATTCTGAGGCAAAATGTAGCAAGAAGTTGTCACATGCTCTCCTATTCCTCAAATGAGATTTTTAGTAGATGCCAAGTAAAGGCTAGCTTTTTAAAAATTTTGTAACAGATACTTGAAAGCTATAAATATTGTTCTGTAGATAGAGGGGTAGATTTAGGGAGCACAGGAAGGGAAATACAG
The DNA here is from genome assembly GCF_008728515.1 of Papio anubis. NCBI lineage: Eukaryota > Metazoa > Chordata > Mammalia > Primates > Cercopithecidae > Papio > Papio anubis. The sequence goes on from NW_022161779.1 coordinate 136,671, forward strand.
TGATTAATTTGCAGGGTAGAGTAGAATTGGTAGGTACTGGAAGCATGAAGATAGCAGGGAGTCTGTTGAGGTCAACTAAGCTTGTGGTAAAACCAACTTGATCGAAAGTGGGATTTCATAGTCTAGGAAAGGAGAGGAGCAGAGCTTAGTAGTTGCTTGAATATGGATATGAAAACAGAGGATTCTAAGGTTTCTAGTTTGTGACAGTTGTTCCAATAGCTATGGCAAGATAGTTTTGAGGTATTAACAATGACTTAAATTTTGGACACATTGAATGTAAGGTGACCTTGGTTTTAGTTTCCTAAGTTTGGTTTGTTTGTTTGTTTGTTTATTTTTTGAGACAGAGTCTTGCTCTGTTGCCCAGGCTGGAATGCAGTGGCATGATCTCAGCTCACTGCAACCTCTGCCTCCCAGGATCAAGCGATTCTTGTGCTTCAGCCTCCTGAGTAGCTGGGACTACAGGCGTGTGCCACCATGCCTGGCTAATTTTTGTATTTTTAGTAGATATGGGGTTCCACCATATTGGCCAGGCTGGTCTTGAACTCCAGACCTCAAGTGATCCGGCCGCCTCAGCCTTCCAAGTGCTAGGATTACAGGCATGAACCACTGTGCCCAGCCCCTAAGTTTAGTTTAGATACCTGTTTTACAGGCAATTGGAAATATTCCTAATGTTTCACATTAGGTACCAGTGCACATTTGGGATTTATTATTATAAAGACAGTACTTGAAGTCATTAGATCTCTAAAGGCATTAGTAATAGTTAATGTTCATAAATGTGACTGCCAGTCATCAAGAAGAGAGTTATGTTTAGTGAGCTGTTTATGAAGACAGGGATTAAGCTTTTTAAAAAAAATTCCATTTAAAATATCAAAGATACAGTTGTTTTGGTGCCTAAAAAATAAGCTTTTGATTATCTTCACCCAGTGATGCTAGATTGGTGAGATCCATTCATTCAGGTATTTAGTGAGTACTTACTAAGGTATTCTACAAATAAATAAGGGAGAAGTTGTGTTGAAAGATAGGGTGGTATAGTGTGTGCTGCTATTAATAAAAACAAGCTTTTAAAGTAGGAATGATCTAAAGTGTAATTTGTTTTCACTCAGTAATTTATTTACTCAATCTTTAATTTTCATTGAGGACTCACTGTGCATAACCTATAGTACATGGAAGAATAAATATGCGTATTGTACCAGGTGCTAATAGTGTTAAAATGAATAGAAGCAGTCCCTACTTTCAAGGATCTCGTATCTATAGAGTCATATAAATATGTACATATAGTATGTAATAAGTGGTACATTAGAAGAAAAGGCTGATTTCAGGATGTGAAATTCATTTAATTGGCCTCCACTTAAGCCAGCTCATTGGATTCATTGATGCTGTCCATTCCCTCTATAAAATATAGGATGGATGCTCATAGGGAGTAGTATACCAGACTTTGTTGATTCCACAAGTTGACTTGTAACCTTAACAATAATAATAGCTGGGAAAGTTACTTAACATGAAAAAAAAGTGCTGCTGCTGCTGCTGCTGCTGCTGCTGCTGCTGGCAAACTTTTATCTAGTGATTATTGTATGTCAGGCTCTCTTCTAAATGCTTTACATATATTAACTTACTTCACCTTCCTGGTAACCTTAAGAAAAATGTAATATTACTGTCCATACTTTAGAGGTAAGGACACTGAAGCATAGAGAAACGTAATTATTTGTCCCAGTTTAGTCAGCTAGCAATGGTAGAATCAGGATTCGAACCCAGGCAGCCTAGCTGTAGAGACCAAGCTCTTGCAACTTCTTGACTGTCTCTCAAGAGCCAGCTGTGTTTATTTTCAACCTTGTATATGTCAAGTTGCACAGATTAGTGTCATTTTATAACTTAATTATTATATAGATTGATGAAATGTGAGTTGTAAAAAATGTGAATGTTTTTATAAAAGCAACAAGTGCTTTGGAAGCAATTTTGCTAAAAATCATTCTTTAATTAGACATGGTCAAAACAACTGTAAAAGATTCAGGAGGAAAATGTTTAAGAAAAACTGCACTCAAAGTACTTTGTAGGTGTCTTTATGTTTTTACTGCCATTTGTGTATTTATATATGTATGTATGTATTTATTTATTTATTTTGAGTCCAAATGTTGCTCTGTCGTCCAGGCTGGAGTGCAGTGGCACAGTCTCGGCTCACTGCAACCTCTGCCTCCCGGGTTCAAACGATACTCCTGCCTCAGCTTCCCAAATAGCTGAGATTACAGGTGCGCACTGCCATGCCTGACTAATTTTTGTATTTTTAGTAGATATGGGGTTTTCACCATGTTGGCCAGGCTGGTTTCGAACTTTTGACCTCAGGTGATTCACCCAGCTTGGCCTCCCAAAGTGCTGGGATTACAGGCGTGAGCCACTGTGTCCAGCCTATTTCCATTTAAAGAACTGAAAAATACAGCCAAGGACTTACGGGGTGGCATACGCAAGAAAGACCTGTAATTCCCATTAGCAAGCCCATACTCCAAGGTCTTACTCAACACCAAAATATCAGTTATTTGTATATGTTTATGTTTAAAATAAAATGTTTAAAGTATACATATTATTTTAAAAATGATTCTCTGGGTTAATTGACCTTGCTGAGTGATTTATCCTCTCTCTGTCCAATGCTGTCAGATAAGATGGCTTTTCCTATAGTTAGAAGCAACTCTTAATCCAGATTGTGGTGGTCAGGAAAGAATTTCTGGCGGAGATATCTGAGATGAGACTTACTGAATGGGTAAGACATGAAAGTGAAGGAGGAAAAGGATATTTCAGGTAGAGATAACAGCAACTAAAAATGCACAGAGGTATAAGAATATGCATAGTAAGCTGTAAGTAGTTTATTACAGCCATAGCATAGAATGTGAATGGCTGCTGGAAATAGCTGAGACTGGATAGGAAGTTAGAGGTTAGAGTGTGAAAAAATTTATATTGCTTTCCTTTATGATTTTGCTCTGCTTTCTCAAAGTCTGTTCTCAACACAGGAGTTAGAATGATGCCCTTAAAATGTAATTCAGGGCTGTGCGCGGTGGCTCATGCCTGTAATCCCAGCACTTTGGGAGGCTGAGGCGGGTGGATCACCTGAGGTCAAGAGTTCGAGACCAGCCTGGCCAACATGGTGAAACCCTGTCTCTACTAAAAATATAGAAATTAGCCAGGTGTGGTGGCATGCACCTGTAGTCCCAGCTACTCGGGAGGCTAAGACAGGAGAATCACTTGAACTCGGGAGGCGGAGGTTGCAGTGAGCCAAGACCATGCCATTGCATTTCAGCCTGGGAAACAAGAGTGAAACTCTGTCTGAAAAAAAAAAGAGACTTTGTCAAAACAAGATAAGCAAAGAAGGAGATTTTGAAAATATTATTAATGTGTTTGTTTCCATTAAAGCCAGAAAAATGAAACTATAATTCGTCAAATTTCTGGCATAAATAAATTTAAACTTAAAGTAATACGTGAGTTTTAATGCACCTACTTTTCAATTTTTGGCATTTTTCAGCTACTTTAATGTTCCAGAAAAATGTTAACTACAGCCAGGCGCAGTGGTATGCCTGTAATCCCAGTGCTTTGGGAGGCTGAGGTGGGAGGATTGCTTGAGGCCAAGAGTTTGAGACCAGCCTGAGCAACATAGTGAGACCCTGTCTCTACAAACAAATTAAAAAATTTGTCAGGCATGGTTGCGTGCATCTGTAGTCCTAATTACTTGGGAGGCTGAGGCAGGAGGACCACTTGAGCCTGGAAATTGGAGGCCAATAGAGCAAAAAACAAAAGAAAAATGTTAACCATTAAAAAAAATATATATCAAAACACATATGTGCAGTTTTGATGCACATTAATGGCATCAATATGGCTCATTAAGATACTATTGGGTTCTGTATGTAAATGTTGGATATTTTGCTCAGTATGGATTGTTTACATTAATTTTTATTTTAAAAATATTGCATTAAAATATTATTTTTCTTGATTATTGAATTTTTGAGCACTCTTTTAAATTTTGCACCCTGGGTGAATGCTTCACTTCATTCTAATTTCCAGTAGTGTCTTCCACTATAAAATGAGTTTCTTGTTGGAGGTGATGTTGAGTGAGATTCTGTAGAATTCTGGAATTCTGTAGTGTAGTGTTCAGAAAGTCTGTTAATTATAGTACTGGCAGAGAGTTGTGGGCAGGGAAAGCAGATCCTTAGCTGGAATACATATCTATTCCTGTGAGGGGATCTCAACCTTGGCTGCACATTGGCAGCACCTCAATCTCTGTAGGTGGGACCTTAGCATCATTGATTGTTAAAGCTCTCCAGGTGATTCAGTGTGCAGCCAAGATTGAGAACAAGTGATCTACAGCAGTACTACTTAAACTTTAGTATACACATGAATCCTGTGTAAGTCTCGTTAAAACACAGATGTCTTAGTTTCAGGGAGTAAGTATGCATTCATAAAAAACTTCCTGTCACTGCTGGTCCATTGACTACACTTTGAGTAGCAAAGCTTTGTGGTGTACTAGAAAAATTTCACTGTTTTCACCTCACCAACTATAGGCCACAGTTGAGTCCAGATTTGAATGAACAAACCCAGCAGACTGTTAACACCATTTCTTTTTCTTTTTTTTTTTTTTATGGAGTCTCACCCTGTCGCCCAGGCTGGAGTGCAGTGGCGCAATCTTGGCTCACTGCAACCTCCGCCTCCCAGGTTCAGGTGATTCACTTGCCTCAGCCTCCTGAACAGCTGGGATTATAGGTGCCCTCCATCACTCCCCACTAATTTTTATATTTTTAATAGAGAGGGGTTCCATCATGTTGGCCAGGGTGGTCTCTAACTCCTGATCTCAGGTGATCCACCTGCCTCGGCCTCTCAAAGTGCTGGGATTACAGGGATGAACCACCGCGCCTGGCCCTGTTAACACCATTTCTAAATGTCTGAGCTAACACTTTAAATCATGAATCTTGGGTGAACATACCCATATCAATAAATTCAGCCCTACCTAACTACATATTTTTTTCTTTTGATCTAATAACCCTAGAATCCATTTTCTTAGATGCTCTCTGGAATCCTACTGATACAAATAAGAAAGTTTCTACAACTCCAGTATAAAGGCTGTTTTCTCCCCTACTTTGTACTTATATCTAGGCGAAGCTAGCCTCTAACCCCTCTCATTGGCCTTTTTGAGGTAGTGAAAAGTAGTAAAGGTGGGTGCTGAGGAGAATGGGCATTTCTTTCTGAGGCAACCGTTTCAGATGAAGTTACTGAAAGGTTTTTATGCAAGAGAAAGTCAGTTAGAACATAGGTGAGGAGGACTGTTCTTTTTAGCAGAAAGTTTTTGGGCTTTGGGGTTCCAAAGTTAGGCTTCATGTGTTAGTTCCTACATCCTTATCCCAAGACACAATCCCACTTCTTCTCAACCATTGCCCTTACCTTCAGTCTGGCAGGGTTGTACTTTTAAATGTCATTGCATGTCTGCAGACCACTCAGGCATTGGGCCAGATCTTTAGCCATGTCTGTCTTGGGCTTTAAGGCTGCAGAAATGAAGAAGATATGATGCCTTGAAGTTATATGCTATTTTTGTAAACACTATAGAGTTTTCTCTCTGCTTAGTTAACTTTAGAGTTAACATGAGAATGAGTATAGAAAGTTGAAATATTTCTTTGAATGTATCACATTGCATTGTCAATCAGTGACTATTTAGAGGGAGCCTTAAATGTCCAAGATACTGTATCATATGGACAATAGATTATAAGTTGTTGGCCATTAACATTTTGTGTTTTTTATTTACAGAAACTTATTGGAGAAGTGTTTAATATTGTGAGCCAACAGTCTACTGCTCGACCTGGCTGCATTATTGAACTCGATGCAATAACCAACCAAGTAAAAACATGCTTGTGAATTGGTGATACTATATACTTTATCCCATGATGTTTTATGTGTATATGATATATGTCATTCTCAGAATAATTTTCTTGTTTGTTATTAAATGCAGACAACTTCAGTTGATTCCCATAGTGAAAATCTACTAATGATTTAGGGATTATTTTTCTCCTTGGGAAACCAAGAACCATATATTCTCACTTATAAAGTGGGAGCTAAGCTATGAGTATGCAAAGGCATACAGAGCGATATAATGGACTTCAGAGACTCAGAAGCGGGAGGGTGGAAATGGAACTAGGGATTTAAAAAACCACGTTAGGTACAGTGTACACTACGTGAGTGATGGGTACACTAAAATCTCAGAATTCACTACTATATAGTTTATCCATGTAACAAGAAAGCCACTTGTACCCCAAAAGCTATTTAAATAAAAATTTTTTAAAAAGGAATTATTCTTCTCCAGTTGAATTGTATTTGTAACAAAGGAAATTTGGTTCAGTTAGAGAAACCATGACCCTGTTCTTGAAATGCTGAGAAAATACAGTGCAGCTGCATAGAGGATCGGGTTGTGGTTTCTCGTTTTATATTATTACTCTTTTCAACTCAGTAGAGGGTGACCTCAGCTTCAGAGTGTTTGCCTTGTTAGGCCCCATGTTGGGTACTTTTATGAGGTCCTTTAAAATGCAGGTGAAAGTCAGATCAAAGTGAACATATACTTTTTAATAACAGGTCCTTTGTGTAGTCAGTATTCCTCCCTAGCTACTACCTAGGAAATAAGGAGAACCCTTCTCCCTACAGGGAGATGTAAAACCCATTTTAGCCCTCAGGATATTTGTTTCTTTAGGACTATGTTTATGTATTAAGGGATAGAACTAACATTAATTCCAATTGTGAAAAGGTTTAGTTTGGTAAGGAAGCTACCAATAGTTTTAAACAAGGAAATGAAGAAAGAGCCAACTGTAGTTAAAAGCAAGTATAGAATTACATCATAAATTTTCTTTGGTGTTTTGCACTTTCTGTTGGGGAAAATGTAGTCATTTCTGCTAATATAGATAAAATACATCATCTCTTGATAGCAGAACTGGGGCTGCCAGACCCATATTGCTAATACCTCCTGGGAAATGCTTTTTAATCCCCAGTGCCCCACCTTTCTTCAGATTCAGCCTGTGATTACTTTTTTCTACTCCATAGGGATGTAGAAGCATGGGTTGGCTTCCTTCCTACAGATAAGTTAATTTTTAATGGATTGGATGTTAAATTCATCCCCTACTTTAGCCTCCTTTGCACTGATTACCATGGGATATTAATATAGCCTGCTCTCACAAAGCAGTCTTTTTACTTCATATTTGCTCAACATTTTCTCCCCTGCTCCTTGTGGCTATTTTTAACAGAAGGCCTGGTAAACTGTAAGCAATAATGAATGACAAAGTTTAAAGTTCTTTCTAGGTTTGTTCCCAGTGTGTTGTATGATTTCTATATCCATAAAGGTATCACCCTTCTCTTTACTTTCATTTATTCTTTGTCCCTTGGGAAGGTGACCTCCTAGACAATGAATGTGAAGAGATTTTTAATGTTTCTACCTATAGAAACACAAAATGCCCTATAACTTTCATAAAATTGTGTGGCCCAACCAAATATTGTAATCCTTTTATTTCTTTCTATTATGTAAAGAGGCAGGCTTTCCTTTATAAGATTATTGACTCCTCATCAAATGTCAAGATAATCATAGCTACTTCCCTTTCTTGAAATCTCTGGGGGTGCCATCTGATTGTCTTAATACACTTCCAAAATAAGCTTTTGTTTGGATGTAGCCTTTCCTTGAACTTCGGTTCACATTAAGGTTCTAAGTAGCCATTCGTGACAGTCTTAAAACGTGGTCATGGAGCATAGCAGTTGACAGTGATGTTTCATCCATCCTTTGAGGGGTTCTAGTTACTTATGTGTGAGTTTAATTCTCTAGAGATGTATCCTCCTGCTGGCTGTTACAGGATCCCTCGTAATTCCCACTAGACAGAGCTGTTGGGATACTTTGAGGAGCTTTCTGGGTTTTGTTTTGTTTTTTGGTTCTCTGGTGGAATTGAAAAAACTACAAGTTGTGTAGTAGTCTAGTGTGTCTTACATAGTTAGTGCAGCCCTCCCCAGTCAGTTGTGAATCTGATGCTTTCAGGCTCAAAGTGGTGAAGGTTGCTTAACTGCTCTTTAAATTTGGGTTTTTGTAGCTTCTTTTTTGTTTTTGTTTTTTTGAGAAGCAAACCAGTTGATTTGTTTCTGCTAGAGTTCTTCTATTCTGCTATTGGCTGTGACATCTTTGAAAGTAATTTTTCTCTGACCAGGATAGTTTTAATGATTTTTTTCTGTTGCTTTTTTTCTTTCTAATTAGTAGTAGTTAAAGAATAGAAACTGTTAGATATATATCTTCTGCATTAGCATTGGGGAGGTGATGGATGGGAGATGGGAGACAGAGAATTTCAAAGATAAAACCTCTTCATTTTTTTTCATATTTGTAGTGTGGCTCAAATACACAGTTGCTTCATGTGTTTCAAGAAGACTTCATTATAGGATATAAACCACATAAAGAAGATATGGAGAAAAAGGAAACAGAAATATTTTTTCAGCCATCACAAGGTACTTTAAAAAAATAGTCTGCATTTGTTTACCTTCATGCTAAAAAAAAGATCTCTAAGCTTTCATTGAGTATGGATCTTCAAAAGTTATCACTCTCATAATTTTTGACAGATACACCAGTTAGTTCTGTCAAAATTGCTTGCTTGTAGATGAAGAGGGCATGTGGGTGAACATTACATTTTGCAAGACAGTTCACTGGTGATACAGACTTTTGCCAAGAAATGGTGTCTATGAACCTTAATTTGTTTTAAAAAGTAAGTTTAATTATTCAACTCTGTAAGTAAATTATTTTGATTGGTAGTTCCATTTGGTATCTCAAGGAAAACAGTTAATTTTATTATAGGTTTTAAAAAATTGTCAGTAAATTGCTTCAGATATAAGGTATCATGTTGTGTGGGACAGTAGAAACCTCATGGAAATAGTGAATGCAAGGTACCGTCTCACAGTTTTCCCCTTTGAAGTGTGGTATTTTTTCCTTTTTGTGAAAGTAAGTAGTTTAACCCTTTCAAAACAAACAATATGTTTAGTTTAAGCTTTATAACTTAGCTTAAAATGTTACCTTCAGACATTAAACTATGTTTAAGTTTTTTAAATTGGCAAATAAAATTGTGTGTATATATATATAACTTCATAATTATAAAACTAACATGTTCTATTTGAAAAGCCATGTCTTTAAGAATTAAGTGTCTGTGTTAATATTTAGTTTACAAAGGGTTTTAGATAATTAATTTCATTTGGTTACAAATTGTGAATATCCAGATGGACATATTTAATTTTCTTAGTGTAGTTTTCATCACAAAATTATGTATAGCATCTAAGGAAACTGTTTCTATGTAATTTGTGCAGATAATTTCCTTTGCTTTAGTGGAAAATCAGATTGAGGTCCTGTATTCTAAGAAGCTTAGCTCAAACATCTTTTCACTCGCCAGACTAGTAACTTGTTTTTCTTTCATATCTCTTTCTTCATACACAAAACTTTTCTTATTTATGTTATTCAATTATGTTCAGTTTTATTTCACTATCATTATAACAGCAGTACTTCTTTACAGATTTAAAATTTACTTTTCTGTAGTATCTTACCTTTGCCTGGGTTAATCTTTTTAATATGGTTTCCAACAAATGTAGCTGCCATTTATCATGTTATTTCTAACAGGAAAGATATGCCAGCTTACCAGAATTCAATGCTTATATAAAGTTGGTACTTTTCTTTATAATATTTTAATTGACTTGCATTAAAAATTTTCTTTATTTCTCGCTTTTGGTATTTGTTATGCCACTGCTAAATCAGGCCAAAAGATTTCCTCAATGCTTTCTTGGTTTTCCTTTAGTTTTTGTGTGAAGTTTCTCTTTCTTCCTGATTTTATGGCTGTGTTCTTAAAGGACTTGTGTAGGTTTCTCTTCTTCTCTGCTTCTGCTTTATTTTGTACTTTCTAAGTTTTAATTAAAAGTTTATTACTCTCTTAGTTAAGAAAAATGCCAAAAATAGACAAAATTAAGTGCATAATTAAGTGAACCTCCATATTTGAATTATAATGTAGGTTAAAGATTTTATCACACTTGCTTTGTCTACACAATTTTTCTTTCTTTTTCCCCCCTGAAATTTTTTTGTTCCCCCGAGACAGAGTCTTGCTCTGTTGCCCAGGCTGGAGTGCAGTGGCATCATCTCAGCTTACCGTAACCTCCACCTCCCAGGTTCAAGCAATTCTCCTGCCTCAGCCTCCCAAGCCGCTGGGATTACAGGCGTGTGCCACCACACCTGGCTAATTTTTTTGTGTTATTACTAGAGTCGGAGTTTTACTCCGTTGGCCAGGTTGGTCTTTCCTGACCTCAAGTGATCAGCCCGCCTTGGCTCCCAAAGTGCTGGGATTACAGGTGTGAGCCACCGTGCCTGGCCCCCCCTGAAATATTTTAAAGCAAATCCACCTGCAGTGTTGTTTCACTTCCATATGCATTTCTAAAAATAACTCCCTTACATATTTGCTATTATCAAATTGATAAAATAATAAAATTCCTCAGAATCATGCAATAACTACTCCCATTTTTCATTGAATTGTCAAAAAGTTGAGGTTTTTGTTTGTGTTTTTGTTTGAATCTATATCCAAACAAGGTTTACATATTGTGTTTTCACTGTCTATTAAGAAGAGTATTTTAATCTAAAGTGATACCTTATATACACCCTCATTATGCCACTAACTTTAGAGCAAGGTTTTTTTTTTTTTTTTTTTAAAGTTTTTTTTTTTTGTAACAGAGTGAGACGGAGTCTCGCTCTGTTGCCCAGGCTGGAGTGCAGTGGCCGGATCTCAGCTCACTGCAAGCTCTGCCTCCCGGGTTCCCACCATTCTCCTGCCTCAGCCTCCTGAGTAGCTGGGACTACAGGCGCCTGCCACCTCGCCCGGCTATTTTTTTGTATTTTTTTTTTTAGTAGAGACGGGGTTTCACTGTGTTAGCCAGGATGGTCTCGATCTCCTGACCTCGTGATCCGCCCGTCTCGGCCTCCCAAAGTGCTGGGATTACAGGCTTGAGCCACCGTGCCCGGCCAAGTTTTTTTTTTTTTTTAATTATTTTTTTATTATGCTTTAAGTTCTGGGATACATGTGCAGAACGTGCAGGTTTGTTATATAGGTAAACACGTGCTGTGGTGGTTTGCTGCACCCATGAACCCATCATCTACATTAGATATTTCTCCTAATGCTATCCCTTCCCTAGGTCCCCCACCCCCCGACAGGCCCTGGTGTGTGATGTTCCCTTCCCTGTGTCCATATGTTCTCATTGTTCAACTCCCACTTATGAGTGAGAACAAGCAGTGTTTGGTTTTCTGTTCCTGTGTTAGTTTGCTGAGAATGATGGTTTCCAGCTTCATCCATGTCCCTTCAAAGGACATGAACTGATCCTTTTTTATGGCTGTATGGTATTCCGTGGTGTATATGTGCCACATTTTCTTTATCCAATCTATCATTGATGGTCATTTGGGTTGGTTCCAAGTCTTTGCTATTGTGAACAGTGCCGCAATAAACATACATGTGCATGTGTCTTTATAGTAGAATGATTTATAATCCTTTGGGTATATACCCACTAATGGGATGGCTGGGTCAAATGGTATTTCTGGTTCTAGATCCTTGAGGGATTGCCACACTGTTTTCCACAATGGTTGAACTAATTTATACTCCCACCAACAATGTAAAAGCATTCCTATTTCTCCACATCCTCTCCAGCATCTGTTGTTTCCTGACTATTTAGTGATTGCCATCCTAACTGACGTGAGATGGTATCTCATTGTGGTTTTGATTTGCATTTCTTTAATGACCAGTGGTTATGAGCATTTTTTCATATGTTTGTTGGCCGCATAAATGTCTTCTTTTGAGAAGTGTCTGTTCATATCCTTTGCCCACTTTTTGATGGGGTTGTTTTTTTCTTGTAAATTTGTTTAAGTTCTTTATAGATTCTGGATATTAGCCCTTTGTCAGGTGGATAGATTGCAAAAATTTTCTCCCATTCTGTAGGTTGCCTGTTTACTCTGATGATAGTTTCTTTTGCTGTGCAGAAGCTCTTTAGTTTTTGTTGCCATTGCTTTTGGTGTTGTAGTCATGAAGTCTTTGTCCATGCCTATGTCCTAAATGGTATTGCCTAGGTTTTCTTCTAGGGTTTTTATGGTTTTAGGTCTGATGTTTTAAGTCTTCAATCCATCTTGAGTTAATTTTTGTATAAGGTGTAAGGAAGGAGTCCAGTTTCAGTTTTCTGCATATGGCAAGTCAGTTTTCCCAACACCATTTATTAAATAGGGACTCCTTTCCCCATTTCTTGTTTTTGTCAGGTTTGTAAAAGATCAGATGGTGGTAGATGTGTGGTGTTATTTCTGAGGCCTCTATTCTGTTCCATTGGTCTATATATCTGTTTTGGTACCAGTAGCATGCTGTTTTGGTTACTGTAGCCTTGCAGTATAGTTCGAAGTCAGGTAGTATAATGCCTCCAGCTTTGTTCTTTTTGCTTAGGATTGTCTTGGCTATGTGAGCTCTTTTTTTGGTTCCATATGAAATTTAAAGAGTTTTTTTTCTAATTCTGTGAGGAAAGTCAATGGTAACTTGATGGGGATAGCATTGAATCTATAAATTACTTTTTCACGATATTGATTTTTCTTATCCATGAGCATAGAATGTTTTTCCATTTGTTTATGTCCTCTCATTTCCTTGAGCAGTGGTTTGTAGTTCTCCTTGAAGAGGTCCCTCACATCCCTTGTAAGTTGGATTCCTAGGTATTTTATTCTCATTATAGCAATTGTGAATGGGAGTTCACTCATGATTTGGCTCTCTGTTTGTCTGTTATTGGTGTATAGGAATGCTTGTGATTGTTGCACATTGATTTTGTATCCTGAGACTGCTGAAGGTGCTTATCAGCTTAAGGAGATTTTGGGCTGAGACGATTGGGTTTTGTAAATATACAATCATGTCATCTGCAAACAGAGACAATTTGACTTCTTCTCTTCCTATTTGAATACCCTTTATTGCTTTCTCTTGCCTGATTGCCCTGGCCAGAACTTTCAATACCATATTGAATAGGAGTGGTGAGATAGGGCATCCTGGTCTTGTGCTGGTTTTCAAAGGGAATACTTCCAACTTTTGCCTATTCAGTATGATATTGGCTGTGGGTTTGTCATAAATAGCTCTTATTATTTTGAGATAAGTTTCATTAATACCTAGTTTATTGAGAGGTTTTAGCATGAGGGGCTGTTGAGTTTTATCAGAGGCCATTTCTGTATTTGTTGAGATAATCATGTGGTTTTTGTCATTGGTTCTGTTTACATGATGGAGTACATTTATTGATTTGCGTATGTTGAACCAGCCTTGCATCCCAGGGATGAAGCCAACTTGATCGTGGTGGATAAGCTTTTTGATGTGTTGCTGGATTTGGTTTGCCAGTATTTCATTGAGGATTTTTGCATCCATGTTCATCAGGGATATTGGCCTGAAATTTTCTTTTTTTGTTGTGTCTCTGCCAGGTTTTGGTATCAGGATGATGCTGGCCATATAAAATGAGTTAGGGAGGAGTCCCTCTTTTTCTATTGATTGGAATAGTTTCAGAAGGAATGGTACCAGCTCATCTTTGTACCTCTGGTAGAATTCGGCTGTGAATCTGTCTGGTCCTGGGCTTTTCTTGGTTGATAGGCTATTAATTACTGCCTCAATTACAGAACTTGTTATTGGTCTATTTGGGGATTTCAATTCTTCCTGATTTAGTCTTGGGAGGGTTTATATGTCTAGGAATTTATCCATTTCTTCTAGATTTTCTCGTTTATTTGCATAGAGGTGTTTATAGTATTCTCTGATGGTAGTTTGTATTTCTGTGGGATCAGTGGTGATATCCCCTTTATCATTTTTCATTGTGTCTGTTTTATTCTTCTCTTTTTTTTTCTTTATTAGTTTGGCTAGCGGTCTATCTATTTTGTTAATCTTTTCAAAAAACCGGTTCCTGGATTCATTGATTTTTTGAAAGGTTTTTTTGTGTCTCTATCTCCTTTAGTTCTAGGGCAAGGTTGTTTTTTTTTTAAAGGAGTTTCTCTGACTACTTACTTGTGATGTTGTTTAAACTTTTTCTTGTCTACTGTATTTCCTGTAAAGTGCAAGTTAGCTCTGTAGACTTGATTAGATCTGGGTTCAACATTCTAGGTGATGCAGTACTTCATATGTATCATACCAGAAAAAAAATAATATTCAGATATCTCACTTTTAGTCATATTAAGAGTCAGAAGATTCAATTGGTGGTGTCATTATAGTTTGACAGCAGTCTTTATCTCATGGCTTCTTCCATTGAATATTATTGATCTTACACTAGTTCATTAAGGATTGAAAAATTATGATTTTCCAATTTTATCAGTTCTCATTTATTTATTAGTTGGGAAACGTCTGTAAATAGAAGCATTTCTTTATCTACTGGGGCCAGTGGATTACTTTGAAAAACAGTTCTTTTTGGAAAGGGTTTAAGTGCTTAATTCTTTCCATTTAATTGACAGTTTCAGAATGAGGAGTCTGTGCGCTGGTTATCTCCAGCTACTACTGTTGAATTTGTTGTTGTTGTTGTTGTTTGGATTTCTTTGTCTTTTAGGTATCAATATGAACTCATTTTAAGAAAACTCTTTAATGAACAATAATATACATACGAGAAGTACTCAAATAACTCAATGGATTTTTATCTATGTAGGATATTTCAATCAGTTGCAATCATTTTTTAAATGCCTACATAGTCCTATATTAGGCTAGTAAGTACCATTTGAAGTAGGTCCTGAGTCCTTTTGACATAACCTCATTATTGTAATAGTTTACTTTCTTTCAGGCACAAGATTTTCCTGGGTTTATCTTGTAGCTGTCCTTTGCAAGAATGGAATCATCCTTCCAAACTGTTCCTTTTTAAAAAATTATTATTATACTTTAAGTTCTGGGATACATGTGCAGAACATGCAGGTTTGTTACATAGGTATACACGTGCCGTGGTAGTTTGCTGCACCCGTCAACCCATCATCTACATTAGGTGTTTCTCCAAATGCTCTCCCCTCCCTAGCTCCCTACTCCTCAACAGGCCCCGATATGTTATGTTCCCCTCCCTGTGTCCATGTGTTCTCATTGTTCAGCTCCCACTTATGAGTGAGAACATGCAGTGCCAAACTGTTTCTTTTAATGGAAATGGTTAGAGGCCACAATTTTAACTCTAGCAGCGCTCATTGCCAATAAGTTGTCATTATGAGTTTTCATTATTAAGGAAAGCTTTTATTATCCTGCATAGATCTCATTTTCAGTTATGAAGACTATAATTGTCAACAGGGAAAATTATACATACAAGTAATGTCTTTTCTTTAAAAAATGCGTGAAATTTCTACAAAATTTCTTCTTTACCCTACCACTACTCCTTCTCCCACAACTTAAGTTTTTTTAAATGCTGTTTTCATACAAGAAAGCAGGTTGAATATTTTATTATTTCCTTTTAATTGCCAGTTCTCCAAATAAGGAGTAAGTGGCCCAGTTACTCCAGGGGCATCCTGTGAGGCCGGCTTGAGCTTTTGTATGCTCAGCACCCCGCTTACTTCCCTTCTCTCCTCCTTCCATTCTTCTTCTGCTGCTTTCCTTTCCTTTCCTTTCTTTTTTATGTAGCCTCTTTTGGTATTTGTGTAAACTCCTAGTTTGTAATAGGATAAATATATTTTAACAAATTGTATTCAGTTTTATTCTTTGATGCTCAAAGTGTCCCCTCTTTGACCAGTAGGTATCCTTTCATATTAGCTTTTGTGTACTTTTGACGTAACTTCATTAGTCCTTGATAGCTATCTAACTTTTGGCACAAAAATTATATAAAACTCCTCCTAAAGGTCTTTCTTGCCTTTTCTTCCCAACTTCCATGCATATCAAGAGGTGGTGGTAGCTTTTTAAAAGTGTTTTTTTAACCCTATAAAAACATACTAATTTAAATATCCTTTTCCTTTGAATAATAGGATACCGCCCACCACCATTTTCAGAAAAGTTCTTTCTAGTAGTAATTGAGAAGGACAGCAATAATAACTCTATTCTGCATATGTGGCACCTTCATCTTAAATCTGTACAGGCATGTTTAGGTAAGTAATTATAGTTTCATACAGAGATGATACATAATAAATTCATTTGGTTAATTCTGTAAAATGAAGTTCCAGTAAACTGTAAATTGAGTTGCTGAATTATGTCTCTTCTAAACTTTTAATTACAAGGTCATAAATCATTAATGAAACTGGTTAATCCTAAAAACTAGCCTATGGGCACATTAGACATATTGAAAAAAAAAATAAAAGCTTGATTTATTTTTTTCAGTGAATATTTATTGAGTGCACATTATGACTGTTCTAGATGTCCATAGAACTAATATTGTACTTTTTTGTTAATACACATTCCCATGCAATACACTGTACATCATCAGCTTTATCATCATTAAAAGAAGCAGAATTGGCCAGGCGTGGTGGCTCATGCCTGTAATCCCAGCACTTTGGGAGGCCGAGGCAGGCAGATCAAGACCATCCTGGCTAACATGGTGAAACCCCATCTCTACTAAAAATACAAAAAATTAGCCAGGCGTGATGGCGGGCACCTGTAGTCCCAGCTGCTCAGGAGACTGAAGCAGGAGGATGGCGTGAACCTGGAAGGTGGAGGTTGCAGTGAGCTGAGATTGTGCCACTGCACTTCAGCCTGAGCGACAGAGCAAGATTCCGTCTCAAAAAAAAAAAAAAAAAAAAAAAGCAGAATTGCTGTTTGATAAAATATAATTGAGTGCCTGAGGCTTATGAGCAGAACTGTTTTTGTAGAACATTAAGAAATACAGGTTGGGCATGATGGCTCATGCCTATAATCCCAGCACTTTGGGAGGCTAAGGCAGGATGATCGCTTGAGCCTAGGAATTCAAGATCAGCCTGGGCAATATAGTGAGACTTCATCTCTACAAAAAAATAAAGAATTAGTCATATATAGTGGCGTGTGCCTATACTTGGGAGGCTGAGATGAGAGGATTGCTTGAGCCCTTGAGGCAGAGGCTGCAATAAGCCGAGACTGCACCACTGCACTCCAGCCTAGGTGACAAAGTGAGACCCTGTCTCAAAAAAAGAAAAGAAAAAAAAAAAAAAGAAATGCAATTGTGATTAAAAAATTACTTCAGCCATTCTTTTGCTGTACACATTTAGATTAATCTCTAAACAAATTGGGAAATCTGTAGTATGAAGCAAAGAAATTGATCATAGTTTTTTTAAAAAACAAACTTTTACTTTTTGAGAGATAATTGTTAAAATGAAGAACTACATGGATAGCCATATCACATTGAATCTGCTTTAAACTGTTAACTCAAAATATTTGAGTTGTAATAGTTTATTATTTCTTGTAATTATATTAGTTGATTTTATACAACTTCTTATACAACATTTAATACAGTGAAAGAATAATTTGTACTTTTTTGTTCACATGTATTATACATTATCACATAACTTTGTAGGTAGCAGTTCTAACTGGGCCATGAATTGGCATTAGAAAAGCCAAAGTATTTGACAGAACCTTTACCTTCACCTAGTTGAGCCTAATCTTCTTGAGGCACCAGGTATTTAAAAATTCTTTCAAAGCCTTTGGAGTTAATTTTTTGCATTATATGTTGTTTGACAGAAATGCAAGAGAAGGGATCTAAAACCAGTTCATCAGGAAGAGATTCACCCAGCAGAGAATATAGTAATTTCTAGAATTTGGCACAGAGATAGGAGTGACTCTGAAGAGATTTACAGAGGTAGTAACAGATCCTTGTGGGAGGACAGGAACTGTGTGATTTTGTTTGTCCCCACTGTTTATGAGGTGTGTGTCTCACTAAAGCCAGGGTTAGAGTTGAGTTGCTTGCCTACACTGTTTGTGACAGCAGTAGGTCACAGACAATGAGATTACAGTAGAGGCAAATAATTTACTCTTCTTAGCTGTGATAGAAAGCATCCATCTTTTTGTTCTAATCTTTGCTGCAGATTTAACAGTGTATCCTGCCATTCACATTTAATGCTTAAATTTACCACAGTAGTGAATATCCTGTTAGAGGATAAATGATTGGTTTAAATTTTGTTAGAGAAGGGAACATGTTGAGTACCTTCTGCGTGCCAGGTACTGAGATTGGTGCTTTATATATGTGAGATAGACATTATACCCAGTTTATTAATGGAGTAAGGGTAAGTAACTTGAGCAAGACCCATTATGTAGTTTGTCACAGAACCAAGTTTCAAAATCAGGCCTTGGTGACTCTAAAGTCTTTGCTTTTTTTTTTCTGCTCTTATTTTCTTTCTTAGCATGAGATATATGTTAGAAAATAGCATGCTTTACAGGAAGAGAAATGATGTAGTTTTAACCTTATTTTGCTGGTGAAAAAGTAGCCAGAGATGGTGAAGTGCCTGGCCTAAGGAAACACATCTCATTAGTGATAGAGCCAGGAGTGGGACTCCTGTATTCTGACTATGGATTCAAGTTTGTAGTCTCATTTCATTTTACAAAAAATTTTTTTTCACATTTCTTACTTATTGGCCTACCAGTATAGATAGATTGACATGTTTAACAGAAACAAAAGAGGATTGATTATTATTTATTAGATATTCTGGTGCTCCTTGAGATGTACAAGGCAATAACATATCCCTGCCTTTAGTGAATTTGTGGTCCAATGGAGAGAGACAGATAAATAAATAAATAAATATAATATAATATAGAGTATCTCTTATATGTCACAGAAGAACAGATAACTGAATCTTAGAGATTTATACTCACTGGAAGTTCTTTGGAAGATCAAGTCAATATGGCTTACAAAGGCAGTCAACTAATATTGTCTTAAATTTTCTTACAACTTTTACTTTTTGTGTTTATTCTTGAAATCATTCTCTGATTTGAGTACTTGATAGGAGGCTGCTAGTGTAACGTCTTCTTTGCCCCTAGCTAATTATATGGCCTCAGGAAAATCACTAAACTCTCTAAGTTTAAATTTCTTAATCTAAAAGTGAGGCAGTACATTGCTATTTCTTAAAGTTTGGTTCATGATCCATCTGTTTCAAAAACACCTGGGCTGCTTTACTGAGATCTACCCCATATCATCTAAATCAGTGTCTCTGTGGTTAGGCCTGGGAATTTGCATGTTAACAAATTCCTCAAGCTTTTAATGTGTTTTAAAGGTTGTAAGCACTGGACTGTGTAAGGGGTTTCTTGTAGCTTTTACATGTTGTGATTCTTCCCTATCAGTCTCCCATGATAGAACTGATGCTAAGAAAGAGTAAAATTGTAAAAAAAAAAAAAAACAAAAAAAAAAAAAAAGCTTATCAGAGTAACTAAGCAAAAGTTTGAAAATTGACCTTGTCTCCAAAGTAATTTTTAAAAAAAATTTTATTGATGCATAATAATTATACATACTTATGGGGTACATGTGATGTTTTTATACATGGATAGAATATGTAATGATCATATCAGGGTATTTAGGATATTCATTACTTTGAAGTTTATTGTTTCTTCAGGTTGGGAACATTTCAGATCTTCTAGCTCTTTTGAAATATGTATTGTTGTTAACTGTAGTCATTCTACTGTGCTATCAAACAATAGAACTTATTTCTTCTGTCTAACTTTTTGTTTGTACCTATTAAACAGTCTCTTCACCCACCTCACAACCCTTCCCATTCTCTCTTCACCCACCCCACAACCCTTCCCATTCTCTGGTGTCTGTTATTCTATTATCTACCTCCGTGAGATCCACTTTCTTAGCTCTCATATGTGAGGGAAAGAACAGGTGATATTTGTATTTCTGTGCCTGGCTTGTTTCACTTAACATAGTGACCTTTGGTTTCCAACTGTGTTGCTGCAAGTGACAGGATTTCATTCTTGTTTATAGCTGAATAGTATTCCATTGTGTATATACCACATTTTCTTTATCCGTGTATTCACTGATGGATACTTGGGTTGATTTTATGTCTTGGCTGTTGTGTATAGTGCTACAATAAATGTAGGGGTGCAGTTATCCATTTGATACACTGATTTCCTTTCCTTTGGATAAACACCTAGTAGTGAGATTGCTGAGTCATATGGTCATTCTATTTTAAAGAGTTCTCTTTTCTCTGTATCCTCACCTCCAAAATACTTTTAAGAAGCTATGTTTCTTAAATAATAACGAAGTAATATTCTAGCTCATATTTATAGTAATGATATACATACATTTTGTAATATTATAATTTATTTTTAAAGCTAAAGCTTCAGAAGGTGCTTCCTCTGAGAGTCTACTTTCAGTCCCTGGACAGAAGAATGTGGATTCTTCTCCAGAAACCTCTCCTAGTGTGAGCCCCATGCCACATTCTTCATCAATTGCCAATCTTCAAACTGCCAGTAAACTTATTCTGAGTTCTAGACTGGTGTATAGCCAACCCCTTGATCTCCCAGAATCAGTTGAAGTAATAAGAGCAACTCCTTCAGCAGGTAAGGTCATTTTAAGACTGCACAGTGGTAGCTCATAGTGATAAAATGTATAAACTCTTTAGTAGATAAAATACATGAACTCTTCTGAAATATGTGCTATGTTGACATTAAAATAAATATTTATTTTCTTTTAATGATATGTCTAGATGTTTAGAAACACGTCTTTATTAGAAATAATTTGCTGACTGGGTGCAGTGGCTCACTTCTGTAATCCCAGCACCTTGGGAGGCTGAGGTGGGTGGATCACTTGAGGTCAGTAGTTCGAGACTACCCTGGCTAACATGGTGAAACCTTGTCTCTACTAAGAATACAAAAATTAGTTGGGCATGGTGGCATGCACCTGTAATCCCAGCTACTTGGGAAGCTGAGGCAGGAGAATCGCTTGAACTTGAGAGGCGGAGGTTGCAGTGAGCCGACGTTGCACTCCAGCCTGGGTGGGCAACAGAGCGAGACTATACACACACATACACACACACACACAAATTTCCTGTGATAAATGTAATCAGCTTGACAGAAAATAGTGTAAATTTTTACTATTTTGTGTGTTTTTTTTTGAGATGGAGTCTTGCTCTGTTGCCTAGGCTGGAGTGCAGTGGTGCTATCTTGGCTCACTGCAAGCTCCCCTCCTGGGTTCACACCCATTCTCCTGCCTCAGCCTCCCAAATAACTGGGACTGCAGAAGCGTGCCACCGTGCCCGGCTAATTTTTTTGTATTTTTAGTAGAGACGGGGTTTCACCATGTTAGCCAGGATGGTCTCGATCTCCTGACCTCGTGATCCACCCGCCTCAGCCTCCCAAAGTGCTGGGATTACAGGCGTGAGCCACCACGCCCGGCCAAAATAGTGTAAATATTTTAATGTGAGATGTCTTGCCTATACTTTGGAATATCATGATAGTAAAAATTTTAAAGAACAAATTCATTTGTAAACCACTGAGGCTTTTTTTTTTTTTTTTTTTAAATTAAGACTTTTCGTTCACATTGTGGTAATCATATCTCACTTTTATTAAGAATGTTTGAACAAGGGTTGGCAGATACTCTGAGGAAAAATGTAGGATAAAAGATTATAGTTTGGCTGGTCTGGAATGATACCGACTTTAGCAAGATAGATAAGATATTTGGAGGGCAAGACTGGCAACTGTATTTAAAGTGATCTGCTACTTGTAGAATTTTAATTGGGGAGTTTCTAGAATAGTGTTTTTTGGAAACCAAAACTGGAGGTTCAGGGCTGTTAATATTACTGGTGGATGATACTCAGTAAGGGTGTTTTCTCATTCATCCCTAAGACAGGTTTGCATTTACAGTTGGAAAGATCATATTGAGAAGAGTGTATTCTGGGCTTTTGTGGCTGGTGCAGATCTAGGCCAGTTTGTTAATCTTTCAAAATATTTGAAAGGTTTGGGTTATACTCAAGTTTATTGGCGTTCATGATAATAAATTATATTTTACAGAGGCCTTATAAAATGTCTTATTTGACAATAATATTCTAGGGGAAACAGTAACTGATCCCAGTTGTTTAGATGGAACAGGCTCAGATGATTAATTAAGTAGCTTTCCCACTGTTAATGAAATTATTGATGGATTGAAACTCAAATCCAGATCTTCTGACCTCAGATCTTAATCTCTATATCCCCTTGTCTTACAGTTGACAACAGATGTACCTTGTTAGTCTTTGGCAGTCAGGAATAGATAAGAGGGTTCTGGTTCAGTGCTAAGAGAGGATGAATTAAACTTGGTAGAATGGGTAAGATCTATTGGTCTGTTCTGCTGTCTGAAACAAAATTTACCACCTGGGATCTGGATTATTTGAGGGAGGGTTAGGGGCATTTGAAAGGCAAATTGTAAAGCTCAGTTAAGTATTCATAATGAAAATGATTAAATACATAGTATGAAAGTCTAGGGAGGCATGTTGTGAAGGTAAATGTAAATAATAGAAACACATTAAGGGTTGACTTATTTCAGTGCTTTTGAGTTTTATTTTAATTAAATGGTTGCCTCATTTAAACTTAATTACCTAAAAACAAATTAAGTGATTATTATTGCATACCTTGATTTCACTGATGGGCTCTTCAAGACCTTTATAGATACGTTGGCCAGTGTACATTTAGTGGGATACTAGTTAAGAGGAAGACTACAGAGTTATTCTGAAGAAGCTCATAGTGACTTTGACTTGATCACATTCCAGAATTTGATTATTACCATATTATTTTGTGGCTTTATTATTATTATAACTAACTTTGCTTTTTCTTTTTTAAGGCCATCTGAGTTCTTCTTCAATTTATCCAGTATGCCTTGCACCTTATTTAGTGGTTACAACTTGTTCTGACAATAAAGTACGCTTCTGGAAATGTTGTATGGAAACCAACCCAGACTGTAATAAAAGTGATGAGAAAGAAATTTATCATTGGAAGAGATGGCCTTTGATGAATGATGAAGGAGAAGATAATAGCAGTACAGTGAGCATCGTGGGAAGACCAGTTGCTGTTAGCTGTTCATACACAGGTCGCCTTGCAGTGGCTTATAAGCAACCTATCCACCATAATGGTTTTATTTCTAAAGAATTTTCCATGCATGTTTGTATATTTGAATGTGAATCTACAGGAGGATCAGAGTGGGTTTTAGAACAAACAATTCATCTTGATGATTTGGTTAAGGTTGGGAGTGTACTTGATTCAAGGGTCAGCGTTGACAGTAATCTGTTTGTATATAGCAAGTCAGATGCACTCTTGAGCAAGGATAGATATCTTATTCCGAATATCAAACATTTAGTACATTTGGACTGGGTATCAAAAGAAGATGGCTCCCACATTCTTACAGTGGGGGTCGGTGCTAATATCTTCATGTATGGGAGGCTTTCAGGAATTGTGACTGAGCAAACCAACAGTAAGGATGGAGTAGCTGTCATTACTTTACCACTAGGTGGTAGTATCAAGCAAGGGGTTAGGTCAAGATGGGTTCTTCTTAGATCTATAGACTTGGTATCTTCCGTTGATGGTACTCCTTCACTGCCTGTTTCTCTCTCTTGGGTAAGAGATGGGATATTGGTGGTAGGAATGGATTGTGAAATGCATGTATATGCACAGTGGAAGCATGCTGTCAAATTTGGAGACACTGAAGCTGATAGTCCTAATGCAGAAGAGGCAGCAATGCAAGATCATTTGACCTTTAAATCTAATATGCTGGCAAGAAAAAGTATTGTTGAAGGAACAGCTGTTTCTGATGATGTTTTTTGTTCACCAACTGTAATTCAAGATGGTGGCTTATTTGAGGCTGCACATGTACTTTCCCCTACTCTTCCACAGTATCATCCAACTCAGCTGTTAGAATTGATGGATTTAGGGAAAGTGCGAAGGGCTAAAGCCATTCTCTCTCATTTAGTAAAATGTATTGCAGGTGAAGTAGCAATAGTTAGAGATGCTGATGCTGGAGAAGGAACTAAGCGACATCTTTCTCGAACTATTAGTGTAAGCGGCAGTACAGCGAAGGAAACAGTCACCGTAGGAAAAGATGGTACTCGAGATTATACTGAGATAGATTCTATCCCTCCACTCCCACTATATGCATTACTTGCTGCAGATCAAGATATATCCTACAGAATTTCAGAAGAAAGTACAAAGATACCACAGAGCTATGAAGATCAGACAGTAAGTCAACCAGAGGATCAGTATTCAGAGCTGTTTCAAATCCAGGATATAACAACGGATGATATTGATTTAGAGCCCGAAAAGAGAGAAAACAAATCAAAAGTAATAAATCTTTCTCAATATGGACCAGCTTACTTTGGCCAAGAACATGCAAGGGTACTTTCAAGTCATCTTATGCACTCAAGTCTACCAGGCCTTACCCGTTTGGAGCAGATGTTCCTTGTAGCTTTGGCTGATACAGTGGCTACTACCAGTACTGAGCTTGATGAAAGCAGAGATAAGAGTTGCTCAGGTAAATATTCTCACTAAAAATGGATAAAGTTGTACCTAATAGAAATATTTGTATTATCTGTATACTGACTCATTTATTGAATTGTAGTCTCAACTTTCAAACTTTGCATGGAAAAGACCTCCTTAATAGGCAATTACTATTATATAATATGCTCAGAAAAGACAGTTGAGGCAGGCATATGAATACACAGATTTGTGAGATCCATGTGCATTCTCTCATGAGTTTTTACACTGAAACCTTTGTGTCATTTTTGATTTATAATCTCTTGTTTTTTGTGTGTGTTTGGGTGGGGTTTTTGTTTGTCTGTTTTTTTGAGACAGGGTCTTGCTCTGTTGCCCAGGCTGGAGTTGAGTGGCACAGTCACAGGTCACTGTAGCCTTAACCTCTCAGGCTCAAGTAATCTTCCCACCTCAGTCTCCTAAATAGCTGGGACCACAGGTGTGCACCACCATGGGGCCAAGCTAATTTCTTTTTTTTTTGTAGGGACTGGGTCTCCTTACGTTGCCCAGGCTAGTCTCGAACTCCTGAGCTCAAGCAGTCCTCCTGCCTTGGCCTCCCGCAGTGCTGGGACTATAGGCATGAGTCACCATGGACTGGCCAAGTCTCTCGTTTTTTAAAATCAGATTGATCCCTGTGATTTTTCCTTTGATAATAACAGCCCATTTGTTAATGTTACTGTGGAATCATGAGGCTTATTAGGACCTCATGGGCTCAACTTGTTGGTCTTCCCATTTCTAGCCATAAACAACTTTTTACAATTACCTAATTTTCTCCAAAAAGTCTCTTCAGAGAGGTTTCCTTACAGTTAATGTCATACGTATTTTGCCTAATTCATTCTGTAACTAGAAAATTTTTGGCTGCTTCCTGGAACTAGATTCCATTCTCTTTTATGCACATAGTTCAGGGTAATGTTGTAGATTGTAAATGATAGCATTGGCAAAGGAAACTGAAAATTAATGATCAAAATTTCATTAATTCAATAAATATTGTGGAGGAGTGAAAAATGGCTGTGTTTCAGGCACTTTCTTTACTTTATCATATTTAATTATCACAATCTTCTAGCAGATAGCTATTATTATGTTTAACTTTATAGATGAAGACACTGATCCTTAAGAAATTAAGGGACTCACCTGAGATCACATAGGCATTAAGGAGTAGAAGTGGGGTTCATATGTGGATAAATTATTGACTCAAAGCCTGTACCCTTTTAACTATTTCATAATTTCCAGATTTGTGGGGGAAAGGCAGCTGGAAAATATCTCTTCATGTAGATTTACATCCCTATAGTATATCCCGCAAAGTTTTCTCCTCTGCAGGTTAAAGTAACTAGAGACCTTCTAGGGTTTTGCCTATGACTTATTTTCTCACTATTAATTGGAAAAGAAAAATCTTAACCATTATGAGGTTGTATGCAGTTGAGTGAGATTCTTCCCAGAACAACCTTAAGCTTGTGTTGTGTGTTTAATATATATTAGTTTTTACTGTGGGACATTAAGAAACTAGGCATGCCATAATTTGTAAAACAGAACAGTTTACACTTTCTAATACAAAAGTGTATCATTGGCTAAAGCAATATAGAAATAGTGTATCCTGGACACAGTGGACATTGATGAGGTAATAAGGCAGGAATGAATGTCTCCATTTCACAGGTGGGAAACCGAAGGTCAGAGATTAAATGAGTTACACGTCTCAGTAAATGGATTCTAAGTAAATGAGTTCTTCCACTTGTTTCGGTGAAACAACGTACAGTCATTCTTGACTCTGCTTTCTCTTATACCTCATATCCAGTTCATTGGCAAATGCTATCAGTTCTATTAATATCCAGAATCCAACAATCAATTATCATTACCTCTGCAGTTACTACTCTGGTCCAAGTCCCTGTCATCTCCTAACTGCTTTATTCTTGTTACCTCCGTCTGTTCTTTGCCTAGGAACCAGTGATTCTTTTAAAATCAAATCACATTAAATCTCTCCTTTGCTCAACATAAACCAGTGCCTTCCTGTCTCACTTTAGAATAAAAGTTAAGAGCCTTAAAGTGGCCTAAAAGTCCCACACAGTCTGTGCTCATTTCTGCTCTATTAGAATGCTCTTCTTCCAGATTCATGCATGGCTCATTCCTTTACTTCCTCAAATTGCTGTTGGCATGTCATCTTACTGGAGAGTTCTTTCCTGGCCATACTGTATGAAATAGAACTCTCTTACTCTAGCATTCCCTATCTCTCAGTCCTGCTTTATTTCTGTTCGTAGCAGTAATTTCCACATATTATTTGTTTATTGTTTGTCTCTACCTCCTAAAATATGATCCCCAAGAGAGTAGGGACTTTGGCTTATTCACTGCTGATTTCCCAGTACCCAGAGAGTTCCTCACATGTAATAGATGCTTGATTTGTTGAATGAATAAGTGGACAAATGAGCATGGTGGCTCACACCTTTAATGGCAGCACTTTGGGAGGCTAAGGTAGGAGGATTGCTTGAGACCAGGACTTTTAGACCATCTTGGGCAACATAGCGAGATCCTATGTCTATAAATAAATAAATAGATAGATATTAGGTTGGTGCAAAAGTAATGGCAAAACTGCAAATACTTTTGCACCAACCTAATAGCTATCTATCTAGCTAAATAGATAGATAGATGGATAGATAGAGGTAATGAAAAACAGAGCTAGGGCTTGATCTTTGGCCATTTAAAAGTTTTTGTTTTTTTTTTTTCTGGAAAATACTGTTTGATTGTATAATGTTTGAGTACTTCTGAAGTGTCAGTTATTGGGCTAGGTGCTGTCAGTATTTTTCCTTTGCTTTTATCCAGCAGTGGCTATAGTTTTGGTTACACTTGCCACACCTTCATACTTCGACTAAGTGGAATTCATTTGTATAAATAAATTTGTGGAATCAAGGTGAAGATTCAGCCTAACCATGTAACACTAACTAGCCAGGGGATTCAAATTTTAAATCTTTGGTAGTACGATATTTCAGTTAATTTAACCAAGGTAGAAAATATTACCTGTTTAAATATATAACAAATGATTTCACATCAGTTATGTAATTTCCATTACATCTCATTGGAATTCGTATAGAAAATATTATTAAAAGTTGTACCTAACATACTATAGTTAATATATTTTTTATTGGATTTCAAGATGTCTTTCATTTATTAAGTCACTATAAATGCTTTTGTTATCTGTTCTAATAGTTAATTGTATTTCCCCAAATCATTTTTCTTTTAAGAGTTTTAGTAGACACATATATTTTTTTGTAAAGATATGATTTTTTTGTAAAAACGTTAAAGTGTTCAGGAAGGAATACACTAAAAATATCTTATGTATTTTATATAAATTATGACTAAGTTTGTTTATTTTATAGCTTATCAGTTTGTGGCCTCTTGCATTCTTTTTTCCTTAAACGTATTTTCTGTTTAAATTACAGGAAGAGATACATTAGATGAGTGTGGTTTGAGATACTTGTTAGCTATGCGCCTACACACATGCCTTTTGACATCTCTGCCTCCCTTATACCGAGTGCAGCTACTTCATCAAGGTAATTCACTCACTGAAGCTTTGCCAACTTTTACTTAATATTGGAGCGGTGGGGTTTATTCACATTTGTGTGTAAACATTAGGTAAGTCATTACGTGCATACCTATCACTGGCCTTAAGATCTTTCTGTCACATAGTACCCACTTATCATTTTTCTATGCATCCTTCGGCTCTATTCTGTGACTTACTTTTCTAACTAAGTTTAGAATAGAATTTATTTACTGAAGTAGTAGCTTAGGGGGTAAATGTGGTATGCCTGAGGTGGTAACCTGAAGTGGCTCTCTGCAGAGTAGCCCTAAATATCTTGATGTCTTTTCTTTGAAAAATTGTGTAAACTTTGCTCTGTGATATGTTTTTGTATTTATTTTAATGTAAGCATTATGTTCCAGTTATTTGCCAGCAAGTAAAGTTGATGATTCAGGAAGATCTGCCATATTGATAACAGTGGATTTGCATACTTCAAGCATACTGCCACACCTGATTTGAGACATAAGGATTTATATCAGCCTTGTTATTACAGATTAAAAAATTGAAACCATAGAATTAAAAGTGACCTGCCCAGGATACAGGACTATTTATTAGAAGATTTGGAGTTTGAATCCCAGTCCAGAGCTCATTTCATTGGACCATATTTCTTTTGAAACCAACATCTTGGAAAGAGTCCCATAATATATGTCTTAGTATTACAGAACCTAGAACACTAGGCTTGATAGACTGTTATTCCTCCCCATGGCACTTATACCCTTTAACCTATGAATGTTCTTTGAAAACATAACTTTAAATAGCCATCTGAAATTCTGTGTCTAAACTGTATTTTATCTACCCAATACTTTATTTTTGAAATAGATTTTGCTGAGGTTTTTTTTCTGTTTGAATTGTCACTGTAATGAAGAACCTTGTAGCTTGGCAAGTAAGTATTTACATTCCTGTTTATTTCCTCATGCTAGTTTTCTAGCAGTGGAATTACTGAATCAAAAGGCGTGAAAATGATTCACTCTTGATAAGTATCATGAAAATGCCCTTCAGAAATACTGTGCTCATTTACATTCCCAGAAGTTTGTATATACTTACTGTGTACTCACAAAAATTGAAAACAAAAAATTATTAAAAATGTAAAATAAAAAAAGTTTGATGATGCCAAAACTCAACCCATTGCCCACATTTGATATTAACATTTTAAGCAATCTATGCCATTTGGATAGATTTTTAAAATGGTATCTCCATGTTCTCTTTAATTTTGGGTGATAGTCAAGTGGTATTGAATCAATTAATAACAATTTTTTGCATTTCCTAGGGCAATCTAAAACACTTCAAATTTCTAAAGCGTTGTCAAATTCCATTTTCCCTTCTACTACAGTTAAAGCATGGGCAATGAGAAGTGACTGGTGTTATAGGTGATGGTCCTGGGACCAGTTTTCAGGGAAAAATTAAGTAGCCAGTATGTAGATAGAAAAGCTGAGAAGAGCAGAGGTAAACTGTAGAGAATAGCCTGCCATTGGTAGGTAAATAAAAAGAAGTGCCTGTTGGTGCCCCTGTTCTTTTTCTTCCCTAATAACGTTTTTCACCTCTGCAAGTTTTCAAATACATTCACTGCTCTTAATCTTGCTTTCTGAACCTAATTCTTCTGACATGTCTGTGTGTATTTTTGTTTTGTTTCTTCTTATACCAAAATTTTAATTAATTTAAGGATATAGAATGTAATATGCTATGTATTATTTTATATTATAAATTTTGTATCAGCAAATTATGCATTTTGTGTTGCTGTATATTAGTTTCTAAAGCAGAATTTCAATTATATGATGCAGTAATTCTCTCTTACAGCAGAGATTTAAATAGTCAAAAAATTAGTCTGTCTTTCAGGTTATTAAAAACTAAATTGATTTTATTAATTTTGTCTGGTGTTTTCCCCTAAATTTATAGTGGCAGCCAAGACATGTTGCATTAGTTTTGTGGTATGATTACAAACACAGTTGTTATAATGAGTGTTGGCAGTGGGAAATTTAAGAGAGTTACGATTGTTATTCAAAATAATAATAGTTTTTTGTTTTTCACTTTCTAAAGGAATTATAGTGAAGCAGTAATTATTAGAAAAGCTTTAAACTGCATACAAAATCTGTATAGTAGTTGATAATGAAAAAAATTATGTGTAACAATATTGATACTTAATAGCACTGAGAGGCCTGTGTTGTAATGTGACTTTCATTGACCTCAGACATTTCTTTATTTCTAAAATGAGTTCATAGAGATGGCTACTTGGACTAGTTTGGCTTCTTTCCAAGGCTTCCCAGAGTTCTTCCCAGCATTCCCATTATTCATTACCATTCTGCATAGTTCACATTCATTACGTTGTGTTTTTACCTGCTCTAAGTCGAATTTCAGTAAGAGTGTTATTAATAATTGAACTGTTGATAAATCCATTAGTACTTGGAAGTCTAACAGCATCAGTAAAGATTTTGTTGCTTCTACAAATAGCCTAGATCTCTGTCAGTCTTCTCCCAGGAGGAAAAAAAAACAAACCCAAAACAAAAAACAATGTTCATCAAAAAGCATCAATATTAGGCACTTTAAACTACTTTTAACTGAAGGCACTAAAAACAGAGGAATGTACATCATGATTGCAACTTACCCTTATTATTTTCTGGAACTCTCATGAAGTTTAGAGCTTGCTTTGAAGTGATATTTAGCTCCATGGGTAGAGAGAAGAATGGGGTAGTGGTGCTAGAATCGACATCCAGGCCGGTGAGCCAAGTGCTTTTGACTTGAACGAAGCTTTCACCATGCTTTCCTTCCCCTGGGCTCTTGTCGGGGACAACACACCTTGTGTCCTCTTGGGCAGGCCGGATTCACAGGTCCTCGTGACAGAGAAACCTGGAATCAGGCCTGGGCCCTGCACTCTTAGTTGTGTGAGCTTGGGCAGCTCTTGTGACGTCTTGATAAATTTGGTGTGCCATACGTGTGAATGGCCTGATATTCAAATATTTTTATTTCTAATGATTAAGTTTTAGTGTCCCTATTTTTGTAGGGGAAACAAAAACAAATGTTTAGGGAAAAAGAGATTTGGATTTTGTGTATCACATTATTGATCTTGTATTCAGAAACTTATAGTATAAAGTCCTGAATCGATGACAGACTGCCTTTCACTCTTTCTGCTTCAAAATTCTTTCCAAAACGAATGCGTATGTGACTGCATGAAAAATTGTTTTTCTTATTTGATACAATTATGAAGGTTATTATTTTATATTTCCAATTTAGGTGTGTCTACATGCCATTTTGCCTGGGCTTTTCATTCTGAGGCTGAAGAAGAACTGATTAATATGATTCCAGCAATTCAGAGAGGGGACCCCCAGTGGTCTGAATTAAGAGCTATGGGAATAGGGTGGTGGGTGAGGAACATTAACACGCTTCGGAGATGCATTGAAAAGGTAACTTTTTTTTAGTGGATTTTGAGTTATATTAAAAAAAAAAACTTTTCCTAAAGAAAAAAAGATACTGTCTCCCAGAAAACCTGTAGTGGGAAATTTGTTTGTCTATCTTGAGGTCTTGATATATATATATATATATTTTTTTTTTGGAGATGGAATTTCACTCTTGTCGCCTAGGCTGGAGTGCAATGGCGTGATCTTGGCTCACTACAACCTCTGCCTCCTGGGTTCAAGTGATTTTCCTGCCTCAGCCTCCCAAGTAACTGGGACTACAGGCGTGTGCCACCACACTCAGCTAATTTTTGTATTTTTAGTAGAGACAGGGTTTCACCCATGTTGGCCAGGATGGTCTCGAATCCCTGACCTCAGGCGATCTGCCCTCCTCGGCCTCCCAAATGGCTGGGATTACAGACGTGAGCCACCATGACTGGTGAGACTTTTTAAAATAAAGTTTCTGGAGATTACAAAAACTTGACCTTCATAAAACATCCATGCAGTATGATATTGTGTCTTTCTATATAGGCTGAATTTATAATATATCCATGGAATAATAATATTTTCTGTTATTAATTGAGGTGTGCTCTAGTTTAAAATGCAAAAATCTAAATTTAGAAAGTAAACTTGAGTTCTTGTTTGTTATTTACATTACAAATGAAACTTTTTATACAAAGGACTCTCTGCATCACTAGTTTAATAAGTAGCAAACGTTCTTTGCACGCTTGAAATCTCATTGGATAAAAACAGTTTTGATTTGTATGTACTTGAAGAACATATCTGTGGCAGCAAGTGAAATGGCTATTTTAGGGCAGGTTTTTGGAGTCAGTTTTCTGGTAGATTCCTTTTAGGAAAAAAAAAAATCAGTTCAGCTCTCTACCAGGTTTGGTGCCAGTTGCTTTTCATAAATAATTCCATGTTATGTTCTAATCAACCCTATGTCATCATTTCCATTTTACACATAATGGAACTAAGATTCAGAGAGGCTAGGTAACAAGCCCAAACTCCAGTCATTTATAAATGTTAGATTTAGCCTGTGCCCTTTCTACTTTAGCAGGATTAGGAAAGTGGAATTCTCATTCATATTTTCCTTTTAGTCCTTTGGAATTCCCTGGAGTACAATCAGTGGTACTATATTTGTGAAGTATGAATTTGTTTCTCTGAAGGATGCCAAGACCTTTTCCTGATTAATTCCTTAATAGTAGTTCCCCAAAGAAGACTCACCTGGTAAACTTATGTAGAATGCATATTCTCCATCTCATAACCAGAGATTTTAATTTGGTAGGTTAGTGGTAAGGCTGAGGTTTCTTCATCTTAATCAGCATCCCATGATTCTGGTGTGTATGGTTGTCAGATCACAGTTTTAAATGTGAATCTAAAAGTATTATTTTTCTGTTACATGTAAGGCTACCAACAAAATACCAGTATTTTCTTTTCTAAAATAAGCACAGATATAAGAAGGAATTCATTCCTGCACCAACTAAAAAATGTGATTTCTGATGTACAGGAAAAGTTAATTGTTAAAGAATATAAATGATGCAGTATCTACATTAAATTTTTTATATTCCAAAGCACTGGATAAAAGAGGACATATTTTATCTGAATTGTTTCAGATGTATCCCACAAAGATTTTACTTCTTGTCAACATGTGTCTTGTCATTATAATTGTCTGTGATAATATACATATGATTTATTTCTGCAAGTAATTTATTTCTTAAAATTAAATCAAAGGGATATGTACATTTTCTGCCTTGAAATGTGTATTATAAATCAGCTGAATACAAATAAAATTCTTCTAAAACTGATGGAGCATATTGAAGCACTAAGTTAAATGATAAGGGGCAGAGAACACAATTAAAAGGGGGAAGTGAAAAGAGTATTGAGAGTAAAATGTTTTCTTTTTTTCCTTTCTTTTTTTTTTTTTTTGAGATGGAATCTCACTCTGTCACCCAGGCTGAAGTGCAGTGGTGTAATCTTGGCTCACTGCAACCTCTTCCTCCCGGGTTGAAGCAATTCTCCCACCCAGCCTCCGAGTAGCTGCGACGACAGGTGTGCGCCACCACGCCTGGCTAATTTTTGTATTAGTAGAGACGGGGTTTCACCACGTTGGCCAGACTTCCCTCGAACTCCTGACCTCAAGTGATCTGCCTGTCTCGACCTCCCAAAATGCTGGGATTACAGGCATGAACCACTGCGCCCGACCCAAGAGTAAAGCATTTTCATGATGTAATTTAGGTGTCTTTTCCCTTTTTCCCATACCTTAGTATTATAGCTTCCTGCTTTGCCATCAATGTGAGCTAATTAATAAAACGTCCACTGTTTTTTTGTCAGTATGCCTTTCAGCTTAATGATTTGCAGAGGCTGTATCTCAGCATCCTGGAAAAATCAGATATGGCCTATATGCTCTTATGTTTAAGACAGTATGATTACATACAGTATAACATGTTGAATTTTCAAGAAAAAACTCACATCTATTGAATATTCTGCCTTCTTTATTACTTTCTATGTTAGTTTCAGTTCTACGTGGGTTCTATTCCCTTTTCTAACCCTTACTGTGTGACTGTAGGCAATTCACTTAACCTTTCTGTCTCAGTCAGTTCATCTGTAAAATGGGAATAATGATAGAACCTCATGGTTTGTAGTGATGCAATAAGATAACAAAAGGTGCATAGACTCATGCCCAGTACATGGTAAATAGTCAGTAAGTGCTGGCTGTAATTAAGATTTTTACCATAATTACTGGCTTGTAAATGATTATCTCTAGGAGCGTGTATTAATATTATAACCTACTGAAGATTGTGAAGCAGAAACAACTTTTTCTGTCTCTACACTTTCTATCAGCCATGGAAGTAGCAGGGAAACATTGTTGATTAATTGATTGTAATTCTTTTGTCAAATTATTAATTTAATATTTAATTTATCATTTAGGTTGCCAAAGCTTCTTTTCAAAGGAACAATGATGCCTTAGATGCTGCACTATTCTACCTTTCAATGAAGAAGAAAGCAGTAGTGTGGGGTCTGTTTAGGTAAGTTGCCTTGACACTTAATGTGATTCAACAGAATAAAGATTGTGCTGTGAGTAAGAAACCTAATGCTTTTGAAAATAATTAGGTGTATGAGCTTCATCAAATCAACTTCTATGCGACTTGGTTCCTTTAGCTGAAGAAAAGGGTAAAATATATTTTCAGCTTAATCTAAGGGGTGGGATGTTTTAAAAGTTGATAAAAGCACTTTGCAAAGTAAAAAATGCTTTCGTTTCCTAGTTGTGTATACATAAGGCGTTGACATTCCCTATTAGAAGAAGTGAAGAGATGCTTGATAACAAATGCCTGTTCTTCTTTTAGATTTATGTTTGAGGTTTTTATTTTATATTTTTATACATTTTGTAGAACATTTTAAATTTGGTTTAACCACTTTACGTTTCTGCTTGGTTCCCAGGTCACAGCATGATGAAAAAATGACAACATTTTTCAGCCACAACTTTCATGAAGATAGATGGCGAAAAGCTGCTTTGAAAAATGCTTTTTCCTTACTTGGAAAACAACGCTTTGAACAATCCGCTGCTTTTTTCTTGCTAGCGGGTTCGTTGAAAGATGCCATAGAGGTATAAATAAGAAAACACACTATATAATACTTGTAAAAGATTGAAAACCTGAGAAGGTTGTAGAGGAGATCGTAACTTTTTGTCATATGTTTGTAAGGACACAGAATAACTACAAAGGTTGCTGTACTTAAAATAGTGGCCCTGTGGTAAAGGAAAATATGAATAAATTCAAGGGAGAAACAAATGAAAAATTTCAGGTTGGGCATGGTGGCTCTTGCCTGTAATCCCAGCTCTTTGGGAGGCCGAGGAGGGTGGATCACCTGAGGTCAGGAGTTCATGACCAGCCTGGCCAACATGGCAAAACTCTGTCTCCGCTAAAAATACAAAAATTATCCAGGTGTGGTGGCACACACCTATAGTCCCAGCTACTTGGGAGGCTGAGGCAAGAGAATCACTTGAACCTGAGAGGCGGAGGTTGCAGTGAGGTGAGATCGCGACACTGTACTCCAGCCTGGGTGACAGAGTGAGACTCCATCTCAAAAAGAAAAAAAGAAAAATTTCATATATGGCACATTGCATTTCAAGACTGTGTGTAAAATGTATGAAAAAAATGCTGAAAACCAGTTTATGAATGTTGTCTTCCCGACCACTTGTGATTCTGAACTATTTAAAGTATGTAGGTCACGACCTCCTTATTCTGTGCAGAAAGGCAGATACATTAAGCTGTTCTCTTTTTGTTAATGAAATTCATAAATAAGGAACTGAAACTGCAGTTTGTACTGTTTTATAATATTTTATAATATTAGAATATTAAAAATGATGTGAGGAGGTAAAACTTCCCATTTTTTGATATGTAATCCTAGCAGCTGATTATGAGAGTAATTACAAATATTTCTGTTTACTTCTGGTATCTTCCTCTTAGATTACTTACTATCATGTACAATATGAACAAGTAAAGGGCAAATACAATTGGAAATAATACATGATAGAAAAATATTCAATTAAGTGAAAGTACTTTAGTATTTTAAATTTAGAATTAGTCGTTTTTTGTGTTTTTTTTTTTTTTTTTTTTACAATTATCCCAGGCATATGAGTTGCTTTTTTTAAATAATAAATACTTAAGATTTT